>NC_092099.1:54663900-54888900 GCF_045679555.1 Salvelinus alpinus | reverse complement strand
AACCCCACAGACGAGCAACCCTCAGCAGACAGTCAACCTCCCAGTACAGAGCACTTCTCCCTCATTGAAATGAAGGATAAATTCACCCAGCTGGAGGTAAGGCAGGTGGAGCTGGAACAGCAGGTGATTACACTCCAGTCAGCACAGACCCAGACAACAGTCCAGCACAACAACCCCTTAACCAGACCAGGAGAGCTGGAGGTGGAGAGAGACATATCTGCACTCTGGACAGTGGTGAGACAACTTCAACAGGAGAAAGAGCAGAAGCAGGAGCAGAACAAAGCACTAGAGGAGAGGATCAGACTGCTGGAGGAGAGGGAGAGGGGGATGGAGGAGAGGATCAGACTGCTGGAGGAGAGGTTGAGGAGGATGGCATGTGACAGAGAACAACCCACTAGGGAGGTGGCCATCCCCACAGAGACGCCAGCAGAACAGCCCACCTCAGCACCGGACAAAAGTCTCGACACCACAGCAGAACAGTCCACACCAGACCCTGACCATAGAGTCAACATCACAGCAGAACAGACAAAAGAAAAACCCCAAGCCCAGCAGCTCTCACCCCCCCTGAGCACCCCCCCTGTCAGCCACCCTGATAGCCCTCCTGACAACCCCCCCACACCCACTGAGAACAAACACAAGACACAGATTGTTCTCCTTATGGACTCAAATGGGAAATATATAGAAGAAAAAAAACTTTTTCCCAAACACAGTGTGTCTAAACTCTGGTGTCCAAACACCCAGTGCGCCCTAGACCTTCTGTCTAAGGACAAACTAGGCTCACCTAGCCACATAATAATACACACAGGCACAAACGACCTGAGAGCAAAGCAGGAAAGGGTGGCCACAGCACTGAAGGGAGTGATTGAAAAAGCTTCTTCTACTTTCCCCAATGCACAAGTGGTTATCTCCACCCTGCTACCACGAAAAGACTTCCACCCTGCTACAATACAGCGGGTAAACGCAAGCATTTCCCGTGACTGTGCCTCAAAACCAAATGTTTTCCTGGCCCACCACTCCACCCTGGACTTGAACAGCCTCTATGACCAGGTCCACCTCTATAAGGCAGCAGTGCCCACCTTTGTCCGGACTCTAAAGGACATCGCTCTCAAACGCAGCCCCAACACTTCACACAGGAGCAACAGATCAATAGACACCCCACCCAGACCAGCGAGACACCCTCCAAGACCTGCAGGACCCCCCCGTGGACCTACACATAGAGGACCCACGCCAAGAGGACTTACATCGACCACAGCACCCCCAGACACATCCACACCCCCACCCCAACCAATCAACACCCCCCCACATCAACCATGCCCACACCCCATTTAGGCCCCCTCCAATCAGACCTATGCCACTCCTGCCCACCCCATGCACCCCACCCCCGCAAAGAGGGCATCAACATGGAAGTCACACATACGCCCAGGTAGTGAGCGGGCAAACAGGCCCAACCCCCACTCTTACACTCGCCCAAGCCAACGGCATGTACCAGATGCTCAGCAGGCTCTGCTCACACTTACTGGCCTGAGGCCAAACCACACGGCCAACAACATTGGACACTTTATGGAACAAAAAGCCTTCACTATATCATCCTGGAATATCCAAGGCCTGAGGTCATCTGCCTTTGGCCTAAAGAGCAAGGAACACGGACTTCACCAAAGAAATCGGTAATGCAGACATTGTCATCCTGCAAGAAACATGGTATAGCGGAGACGGACCCACTGGTTGCCCTCTAGGTTACAGAGAGCTGGTAGTCCCATCCACCAAACTACCAGGTGTGAAACAGGGAAGGGACTCAGGGGGAATGCTAATTTGGTATAGAGCAGACCTAACTCACTCCATTAAATTAATCAAAACAGGAACATTTTACATTTGGCTAGAAATTCAAAAGGAAATTATCTTAACAGAGAAAAATGTCCTCCTGTGTGCTACCTATATCCCCCCACTAGAATCCCCATACTTTAATAAAGACAGCTTCTCCATCCTGGAGGGGGAAATCAATCATTTCCAGGCCCAGGGACATGTATTAGTCTGTGGCGACCTAAATGCCAGAACTGGACAAGAACCTGACACCCTCAGCACACAGGGGGACAAACACCTGCCTGCAGGTGACAGCATTCCCTCCCCCATATGCCCCCCTAGGCACAACTATGACAACATAACCAACAAAAACGGGTCACAACTCCTGCAGCTCTGTCGCACGCTGGGTATGTACATAGTCAATGGTAGGCTTCGAGGGGACTCCTATGGTAGGTTCACCTATAGCTCATCTCTTGGCAGTAGCACTGTAGACTACTTTATCACTGACCTCAACCCAGAGTCTCTCAGAGCGTTCACAGTCAGCCCACTGACACCCCTATCAGACCACAGCAAAATCACAGTCTACTTGAACAGAGCAATACTCAATCATGAGGCATCAAAGCCAAAGGAACTGAGTAACATTAAGAAATGCTATAGATGGAAGGAATGCAGTTTGGAAACCTACCAAAAAACAATTAGGCAACAGCAAATTCAATCCCTTTTAGACAACTTCCTGGGTAAAATGTTCCACTGCAATAGTGAAGGTGTAAACTTGGCAGTAGAAAATCTTAACAGTATATTTGACCTCTCAGCTTCCCTATCAAATCTAAAAATCTCAAATAGAAAACCGAAGAAAATGAACAACAATGACAAATGGTTTGATAAAGAATGCAAAAATCTAAGAAATAAATTGAGGAACCTGTCCAACCAAAAACATAGAGACCCGGAAAACCTGAGTCTACGCCTTCACTATGGTGAATCACTAAAACAATACAGAAATACACTACGGAAAAAGAAGGAACAGCACGTCAGAAATCAGCTCAATGTAATTGAAGACTCCATAGACTCTAACCAATTCTGGGAAAATTGGAAAACACTAAACAAACAACAACACGAAGAATTATCTATCCAAAATGGAGATGTATGGGTAAACCACTTCTCCAATCTTTTTGGCTCTATAACAAAGAATAAAGAACAAAAACATATACATGATCAAATACAAATCCTAGAATCAACTATTAAAGACTACCAGAACCCACTGGATTCTCCAATTACCTTGAATGAGTTACAGGACAAAATAAAAACCCTCCAACCCAAAAAGGCCTGTGGTGTTGATGGTATCCTTAATGAAATGATCAAATATACAGACAACAAATTCCAATTGGCTATACTAAAACTCTTTAACATCGTCCTTAGCTCTGGCATCTTCCCCAATATTTGGAACCAAGGACTGATCACCCCAATCCACAAAAGTGGAGACAAATTTGACCCCAATAACTACCGTGGAATATGCGTCAACAGTAACCTTGGGAAAATCCTCTGCATTATCATTAACAGCAGACTCGTACATTTCCTCAATGAAAACAATGTACTGAGCAAATGTCAAATTGGCTTTTTACCAAATTACCGTACAACAGACCATGTATTCACCCTACACACCCTAATTGACAACCAAACAAACCAAAACAAAGGCAAAGTCTTCTCATGCTTTGTTGATTTCAAAAAAGCCTTCGACTCAATTTGGCATGAGGGTCTGCTATACAAATTGATGGAAAGTGGTGTTGGGGGTAAAACATACGACATTATAAAATCCATGTACACAAACAACAAGTGTGCGGTTAAAATTGGCAAAAAACACACACATTTCTTCACACAGGGTCGTGGGGTGAGACAGGGATGCAGCTTAAGCCCCACCCTCTTCAACATATATATCAACGAATTGGCGCGGGCACTAGAACAGTCTGCAGCACCCGGTCTCACCCTACTAGAATCCGAAGTCAAATGTCTACTGTTTGCTGATGATCTGGTGCTTCTGTCACCAACCAAGGAGGGCCTACAGCAGCACCTAGATCTTCTGCACAGATTCTGTCAGACCTGGGCCCTGACAGTAAATCTCAGTAAGACCAAAATAATGGTGTTCCAAAAAAGGTCCAGTCACCAGGACCACAAATTCCATCTAGACACCGTTGCCCTAGAGCACACAAAAAACGATACATACCTCGGCCTAAACATCAGCACCACAGGTAACTTCCACAAAGCTGTAAACGATCTGAGAGACAAGGCAAGAAGGGCCTTCTATGCCATCAAAAGGAACATAAATTTCAACATACCAATTAGGATCTGGCTAAAAATACTTGAATCAGTCATAGAGCCCATTGCCCTTTATGGTTGTGAGGTCTGGGGTCCGCTCACCAACCAAGATTTCACAAAATGGGACAAACACCAAATTGAGACTCTGCATGCAGAATTCTGCAAAAATATCCTCCGTGTACAACGTAGAACACCAAATAATGCATGCAGAGCAGAATTAGGCCGATACCCACTAATTATCAAAATCCAGAAAAGAGCCGTTAAATTCTACAACCACCTAAAAGGAAGCGATTCCCAAACCTTCCATAACAAAGCCATCACCTACAGAGAGATGAACTTGGAGAAGAGTCCCCTAAGCAAGCTGGTCCTAGGGCTCTGTTCACAAACACAAACACACCCCACAGAGCCCCAGGACAACAGCACAATTAGACCCAACCAAATCATGAGAAAACAAAAAGATAATTACTTGACACATTGGAAAGAATTAACAAAAAACAGAGCAAACTAGAATGCTATTTGGCCCTAAACAGAGAGTATACAGTGGCAGAATACCTGACCACTGTGACTGACCCAAACTTAAGGAAAGCTTTGACTATGTACAGACTCAGTGAGCATAGCCTTGCTATTGAGAAAGGCCGCCGTAGGCAGACATGGCTCTCAAGAGAAGACAGGCTATGTGCTCACTGCCCACAAAATGAGGTGGAAACTGAGCTGCACTTCCTAACCTCCTGCCCAATGTATGACCATATTAGAGAGACATATTTCCCTCAGATTACACAGATCCACAAAGAATTCGAAAACAAATCCAATTTTGATAAACTCCCATATCTACTGGGTGAAATTCCACAGTGTGCCATCACAGCAGCAAGATTTGTGACCTGTTGCCACAAGAAAAGGGCAACCAGTGAAGAACAAACACCATTGTAAATACAACCCATATTTATGCTTATTTATTTTAACTTGTGTGCTTTATCCATTTGTACATTGTTACAACACTGTATATTTATAATATAACATTTGTAATGTCTTTATTGTTTTGAAACTTCTGTATGTGTAATGTTTACTGTTAATTTGTATTGTTTATTTCACTTTTGTATAATATCTACCTCACTTGCTTTGGCAATGTTAACACATGTTTCCCATGCCAATAAAGCCCCTTGAATTGAATTGAATTGAATTGAGAGAGAGGGAGAGAGAGAGAGAGCCTTCCGGGCAACAGCCTGATGTTGACTGTCTGATTGGGAGGGGGATCCTCCTCTGCCTTCGTCTCCCTCTCTTTCTTTCTCTCTCTCCCTCCTCTCTGCATGCAGCTGTGACGGATATTTTAACAAGACACAATGGGATCTGTTTAGCCACCAGCTTGGAACAAAGGTTGCTCTGAGGTCCCTGGGGAAGTGGTTACTGTGGAAGTGGTTACTGTGGAAGAGGTTACTGGGGAAGTGGTTACTGTGGAAGAGGTCCCTGGGGAAGAGGTCCCTGGGGAAGAGGTCCCTGGGGAAGAGGTCCCTGGGGAAGAGGTCCCTGGGGAAGAGGTCCCTGGGGAAGAGGTCCCTGTGGAAGAGGTCACTGTGGAAGAGGTTACTGTGGAAGAGGTTACTGTGGAAGAGGTTACTGTGGAAGAGGTTACTGGGGAAGAGGTTACTGGGGAAGAGGTTACTGGGGAAGAGGTTACTGGGGAAGAGGTCCCTGTGGAAGAGGTCCCTGTGGAAGAGGTCCCTGTGGAAGAGGTCACTGTGGAAGAGGTCCCCGGGGAAGAGGTCCCTGGGGAAGAGGTCACTGTGGAAGAGGTCCCTGAGGAAGTGGTTACTGAGGAAGAGGTTACTGTGGAAGAGGTTACTGTGGAAGAGGTTACCGTGGAAGAGGTTACCGTGGAAGAGGTTACCGTGGAAGAGGTTACCGTGGAAGAGGTTACCGTGGAAGAGGTTACCGTGGAAGAGATTACTGTGGAAGAGGTCCCCGGGGAAGAGGTTACTGTGGAAGAGGTTACTGTGGAAGAGGTCCCTGAGGAAGTGGTTACTGTGGAAGAGGTTACTGTGGAAGAGGTTACTGTGGAAGAGGTCCCCGGGGAAGAGGTTACTGTGGAGGTAGGGAGTGTGCCTTCTAAATGAACAGGCTATCTGCAGTCGTTATTTACCTGGCTGACACTATCAAATTGCCATTGTAATGTTCTGTTTCTCCATTACCACGGTGACCTCTAACCAATGAATGACAGCAATATGAGGCAGCCATATCAAAGGAGTTTGATAGTGGATATCCAGTTATGTTTTAACTTTGTCATTTTTCACGTTCTTTCTACATTAGAGGGATGGTGCTGTTGAAACAAGGTAACATTCTTCTGATCAAGGGCAAGCAGCTGATTTGACGTCAGTGCTTTCACGATACGGGGTACACGGTAGACCCTCCCCTCCATCCAGAGCTAGTGCACTGGGAACAAGGGACAGAATTGCTCCAGTCTCCACGGCAGAAAGAGGAGCCAGACAATGACCATCTCCAAATAGGTTACACATGAAGCGATATTTATGGCAATTGGCAACCAAGGATTTTCATCCAAGTATGAATATTCCCGGGCCTCCCGGGTGGCGCAGTGGTCTAGAGCACTGCATCGCAGTGCTATGCTGCGCCACCAGAGTCTGGGTTCGCGCCCAGGCTCTGTCGCAGCCGGCCGCGACCGGGAGGTCCGTGGGGCGACGCACAATTGGCTTAGCGTCGTCCGGGTTAGGGAGGGTTTGGCCGGTAGGGATATCCTTGTCTCATCGCGCTCCAGCGACTCCTGTGGCGGGCCGGGCGCAGTGCGCGCTAACCGAGGGGGCGGGTGCACGGTGTTTCCTCCGACACATTGGTGCGGCTGGCTTCCGGGTTGGAGGCGCGCTGTGTTAAGAAGCAGTGCGGCTAGGTTGGGTTGTGCTTCGGAGGACGCATGACTTTCGACCTTCGTCTCTCCCGAGCCCGTACGGGAGTTGTAGCGATGAGACAAGATAGTAATTACTAGCGATTGGATACCACGAAAAATTGGGGAGAAAAGGGGAAAAAAAATAAATAAAAAAAAAGTATGAATATTCCCAGTCTGTCACAAATATGTTGGACAGCAGCAGTTGAGATTGTGTCGATAAGAGCCAACTGATGACTCACACTGAAATCCAAAGACCAGTACAAGCTGTGTTGTTAGCTACAGTAAATAGGCCAAATCTAAGCCATTTGAGAAAGAGAGATGAAGGAGCCTCAAACCTAACAGTAGGCTTCAGAACATGATTCTGCTCAGTTATGCTCGTTTCTGCAACCTTATCTTATGGCAGAAAAGAGCTTCTGGATATCAGGACAGCGATCACTCACCTCGGATTAGACAAAGATTTTTTCAACAACAAGCAGGACACACGATATTCTCCAAACACCCCACAGGGCAGACATCCCAATTATTCGCAAAAAGAAGCGACGCAGAGGACGAAGAGCCGGATGCCAAGTCCGGACCCGCAGAAGGCGAGTAGGAAAGCTGCCGTTACCGTCAATATTACTTGCCAACGTGCAATCATTGGACAATAAACTAGACGAGGTACGATCACGAATATCCTACCAACAGGACATCAAAAACTGTAATGTTCTATGTTTCACGGAGTCGTGGCTGAATGACAACATGAATATTCAGCTAGCGGGATATACTCTGCACCGGCAGGATAGAACAGCACACTCCGGTAAGACGAGGGGGGGCGGTCTGTGCATATTTGTAAACAACAGCTGGTGCACAAAATCTAAAGAAGTCTCTAGATTTTGCTTGCCTGAAGTAGAGTATCTTGTGATAAATTGCAGGCCACACTACTTGCCTAGAGTTCTCAGCTATACTTTTTGTGGCTGTTTATTTACCACCACAAACAGATGCTGGCACTAAGACCGCACTCAGTCAGCTGTATAAGGAAATAAGCAAACAGGAAACCACTCACCCAGAGGCGGCGCTCCTAGTGGCCGGAGACTTTAATGCAGGGAAACTTAAATCAGTTCTACCAAATTTCCATCAACATGTTAAATGTGCAACCAGAGGGAAAAAATTCTAGATCACCTGTACTCCACACACAGAGACGCGTACAAAGCTCTCCCTCGCCCTCCATTTGGTAAATCCAACCACAACTCTATCCTCCTGATTCCTGCTTACAAGCAAAAAGTAAAGCAGGAAGCACCAGTGACTCGGTCTATAACAAAGTGGTCAAATGAACCAGATGCTAAACTACAGGACTGTTTTGCTATCACAGACTGGAACATGTTCCGGGATTCATCCGATGACATTGAGGAATACACCACATCAGTCACTGGCTTTATCAATAACTGCATTGAGTACGTCGTCTCCACAGTGACTGTACGTACATACCCCAACCAGAAGATATGGATTACAGGCAACATTCGCACTGAGCTAAAGGGTAGAGCTTCCGCTTTCAAGGTGCGGGACTCTAACCTGGAAGCTTACAAGAAATCCCGCTATGCCCTGCGACGAACCATCAAACAGGCAAAGCGTCAATACAGGGCTAAGATTGAATCATACTACACCGGCTCCGACGCTCGTCGGATGTGGCAGGGCTTGCAAACTATTACAGACTACAAAGGGAAGCACAGCCACGGGCTGCCCAGTGACACGAGCCTACCAGACGAGCTAAATCACTTCTATGCTCGCTTCGAGGCAAGCAACACTGAGGCATGCAAGAGAGCATCAGCTGTTCCGGACGACTGTGTGATCACGCTCTCCGTAGCCGACATGAGTAAGACCTTTAAACAGGTCAACATACACAAGGCTGCGGGGCCAGACGGATTACCAGGACGTGTGCTCCGGGCATGTGCTGACCAACTGGCAGGTGTCTTCACTGACATTTTCAACATGTCCCTGATTAAGTCTGTAATACCAACATGTTTCAAGCAGACCACCATAGTCCCTGTGCCCAAGAACACAAAGGCAACCTGCCTAAATGACTACAGACCCGTAGCACTCACGCCCGTAGCCATGAAGTGCTTTGAAAGGTTGGTAATGGCTCACATCAACACCATTATCCCAGAAACCCTAGACCCACTCCAATTTGCATACCACCCCAACAGATCCACAGATGATGCAATCTCTATTGCACTCCACACTGCCCTTTCCCACCTGGACAAAAGGAACACCTATGTGAGAATGCTATTCATTAACTACAGCTCAGCGTTCAACACCATAGTACCCTCTAAGCTCATCACTAAGCTAAGGAACCTGGGACTAAACACCTCCCTCTGCAACTGGATCCTGGACTTCCTGACGGGCCACCCCCAGGTGGTGAGGGTAGGTAGCAACACATCTGCCACGCTGATCCTCAACACTGGAGCTCCCCAGGGGTGCGTGCTCAGTCCCCTCCTGTACTCTCTGTTCACCCACGACTGCATGGCCAGGCACGACTCCAACACCATCATTAAGTTTGCAGACGACACAACAGTGGTAGGCCTGATCACCGACAACGACGAGACAGCCTGTAGGGAGGAGGTCAGAGACCTGGCCGGGTGGTGCCAGAATAACAACCTATCCCTCAATGTAACCAAGACTAAGGAGATGATTGTGGACTACAGGAAAAGGAGCACCGAGCACGTCCCCATTCTCATCGACGGGGCTGTAGTGGAGCAGGTTGAGAGCTTCAATTTCCTTGGTGTCCACATCAACAACAAACTAGAATGGTTCAAACACACCAAGACAGTCGTGAAGAGGGCACGACAAAGCCTATTCCCCCTCAGGAAACTAAAAAGATTTGGCATGGGTCCAGAGATCCTCAAAAGGTTCTACAGCTGCAACATCGAGAGCATCCTGACCGGTTGCATCACTGCCTGGTACGGCAATTGCTTGGCCTCCGACCGCAAGTACGGCCCAGTACATCACTGGGGCAAAGCTGCCTGCCATCCAGGACCTCGACACCAGGCGGTGTCAGAGGAAGGCCCTAAAAATTGTCAAAGACCCCAGCCACCCCAGTCATAGACTGTTCTCTCTACTACCGCATGGCAAGCGGTACCGGAGTGCCAAGTCTAGGACAAAAAGGCTTCTCAACAGTTTTTACCCCCAAGCCATAACTCTTCTGAACAGGTAACCAAATGGTTACCTGGACTATTTGCATTGTGTGCCCCCCCCCCAACCCCTCTTTTACGCTCCTGCTACTCTCTGTTTATCTTATATGCATAGTCACATTAACTATACATTCATGTTCATACTACCTCAATTGGCACGTCCAACCAGTGCTCCCGCTCATTGGCTAACCTGGCTATCTGCATTGTGTCCCACCACCCACCAACCCCTCTTTTTACGCTACTGCTACTCTCTGTTCATCAAATATGCATAGTCACTTTAACCATATCTACATGTACATACTACCTCAATAAGCCTGACTAACCGGTGTCTGTATATAGCCTTGCTACTCTTATTTTCAAATGTCTTTTTACTGTTGTTTTATTTCTTTACCTACCTACACACACACACACACACACACACACACACACACCTTTTTTTCGCACTATTGGTTAGAGCCTGTAAGTAAGCATTTCATTGTAAGGTCTACACCTGTTTTATTCGGCGCACGTGACAAATAAACTTTGATTTGATTTTATGCAGTGAATATGGCGGTGTACAACGGCACCTTGATTTGTATTCTATTCAAAGCGGAACATGAGTTATTACTGTAATCACCTAAATACTGTTCTCTAATGACCATTACTTCAATAATTGGAGGTCAATGGACCTAAAAGTCCTGAGTTCAGCCAATAACTTAATGGAATGAACACAATTACACTCAGCGCAGTAAAGTACTGCCAACGTGCCTAAAATGAAAATAGAGTGCATTACGATATGGTTCATGTCTCAAATAGGCATCAGCAATAAGCATTAGGATGCCTGTCTCAAGTATACATCAGTATTAGACCCCTCACCTACCTGCCTGCCAGGCATATCTGCTGGTTCAGCCTGAGCAATCTGCCTGTCTCATTAAGTCTAGTGCTATTGACTCCTGGTAATGAGCCACACTGTGTGTGTGTGTGTGTGTGTGTGTGTGTGTTGCCAGCTAGAGACAGACTGTATGAACCAACACGAACATTACTTGACCTTTGTCCACAGCACATCGCTTGATTAAATCCCTGTTGAGCTCTGTGAGGCACAGCGTGAATGATCCACCTGTTAAGGCTATGAGCCGGCCCTGGTCTATATTCAATGTCAGTCCTGTGTCTTAGTAGTGCAGACCGCAGAGCGAGTTTAATTTAAGGTGGCACTGTACACAGAGTCAAAGAGGGAGCAATGTTCATTTCGTAGATTGAGTTCAGTAGACCACAGCAACCCTTTCATTTTAATAAGGCCCCGGAACTGCAATGTATACATAACCTTGAAAAACCAGGTGATATTCAATATGAATCCAGTTGTGTAAAGAAAACATGGAAGCATGGAGGGAGTGCCCTTGCCAGCCTTCCATCATACATGTGATGAGCGATGATAAACTAATCTAAGAGGTCCATCCAGTCATGTGTGGTGACTAGTGATTATTGATTACTGCATTGTTGGGTTTGGAGCTTGCAAGAAAGGCATTTCACTGTACTTGTGCATGTGGCATTAAAATCTTGAAACTTGACTCACGTTGGACTTTTTTTTCTACTGTAAGTGCCAGGGTCAATGCTGACCATGGAAGGTCTCATCTTCAACTTGTATCACTCCCCTTCCCATCTCTCCCTTCCCTCTCCTCCATCTCCCCCTCTCTCTCCCCCCTCACCATGGTGAAAAAAATACCTACATTCATCTATATTTAATGTGCTGACAGGATGGAATAATGTTTTCAGATCTAATGGATACTGTTTTCTATCAAGGATTTTCTTCCTGTACAGTGTGGTGTAGTCTACAAAGCACAATTGCCATCATTCCTGATCACTTCATCCTGACCCAACGATTCAACATTAAACAGGAGCTTCTGGCTCTATAAAACCTCTACCACTCTTGGGCCCTATTGAACCAGTGACATGCATCCAGCCTGTATGCCTGGATCTTAATCAGAATAAACTCATGAACACACATTGATACATTGTTGCATTGATGAAGCTCAAACGTACATCTATAGTAGGCTACTTTTCAAAGTAACACCGAAACCCCCAGTTAGAATCGCATCACGAGCAGGTTTCCCTTCAAATCCCGGACCAACCATTATACTTGCAGATTTTACTTTTAATGATTTGCTGACGTTTTAAAGATCTAGTTTTTAAATCTTCAGTCTCGATATAATGTGTACTGTATGTTTTTCTTTTTGTTGTCTGAGCATGAGGGAGATCACTCGAGCCGTACCCCAGTGTACAACGGTGTAATACAACTCTCTTCACTAACAAAATCTCCCAGGGTCGGCCCTAGATTTTGGTGGCCCTAAGCTAAAATATTTGGTTGGGGGACCCCCCACCTTGTGAGCAAAACATTTTTGTGGCCCCCCTTTTGACAGCAGAGATAAACATTTCAATTTTAAAGTTAATTTCCTGAAATTCTACACATTTTGCCAAGAGGCAGAGATTTTTTCTTTTAAATCTACAGTTTTACAGCTAATTTTCTGCAAATCTACCCATTTTGCCATGGGGTGGAGAGACATTTTTGCACGTTTAAAGCTAATTTCATGCAAGTCTACAAATTTTGGCAAGACTTACATCCATGTTAATGATACCCGAGTGAGAGTGACTAACAAAATCAATGGACTAATTTACCAATCAAAGATTTGTTAGCTGAAATGGCTAATTGAGTGACTGACAATACCAGTGTTTTCCACTTCATATTAACTATGCTACTTTTCATTTTCAATTAGCTAGTCTGTCGAGCCCTCTCCCACTATAATGAACAATATGCATCTTCTAGCGATCTATTGATAGGATAGGCGCCTGTCAGTCACAAAGCGAGCCTTGGCAGGGAAACGCAGCAGAGAGGAAGAGGCGAAGCGAGATGTTTCACTCTCGCCAAAATCTGTCCAAAATAAGCCCAATGTGTTTCTATTGGCTTATTTTGGACCTAAGCTTGTCGCCTGTCTTCCCACTTTTAGGACGACTCCCATTGAGACATGAACAGCTCATCATTATATACTGATCTCTGTTTGCAGTCAAATTTCTTTACACGGAAGAGAGCATTATGCTCGTGATTTTTCACATCCCATGTAATGTAACTGGTAACTATGACTAGCACGCGGTAAATTGTTGCGTGAGTGGGTCGCTTGAGCGTGCTGGCAGCTAATGGCAGCAGTTCGATTGTTCGTCAAGAATTCAGCATAGCAAGTTTGTATGAAGGTCTGGTTATTAAATGGGTAAATAGTTCAATCCATTATCCATTTCATGAATTTATTCACAGGTAAAAAGTAATATGCTCTAAAAAGCTCTGGTGACAAACACACTTTGTTGCCCTGTTTCCAATCGTCCACATGGCTGGGAGAACCTATTCATGTAAGTAAATACATTTTGAAAAAATAAATAAAATAAGACATATTATTAGCTAACTAGCTACAGTGCAGGTTAACTCAAACAAGCTGCTAATGTAGCTAGCTAGCTATCTAGACAACTTGACATACTGTATAGATAGCTAGCTAAGTTACTTAAATATCACAGCTACCTAACATCATATAGCTAGCTATCTTGATGTATTTATCACTGTAACAAAACAAACTCCAAATGCATTTGTAGGTAGCTAGCTAACAGCCATGGAGGAGGGTGAAAGGATAGCAGCCCCAACTGTCAGTGAGAAAGTAGGCTATTTTGGATAGAGCAGGTACTTTAGTGTAGTTCCAGTCCCTAGAAGTGAGGATGGAAATAATAGTAACATAATATTCAGTGTGGTCTAATTTGAGTATAATGATGTCTGTTTCTTGTGTGGTTTTCTGTCCTCAGATACAGAGAGCTGTGAAAGCCTGCCTGCAGATAAAGAGGTCCCAATGAAGAGCAGTGGTTCTCAGTCCTGGTCGTGGGGACTGGACCTGTTTTTGCCTTAGCTCTGATTCAAATGATCAACTCATCATCAAGCTTCAAGTGGTATTTATGATTAATTTGTGATGCAATCCTTGATATGATCCTGCTATTGTCACATGCGTGTGCACATGCATCTATCCATCAAAATGTTATCATGATTTGTTTTATACGAATTATTATACTTAAGTAATCCACAATGACCTGGTGATGTAAAAGTCTAATAATGACATTATCTTCCATATTCCTACAGATACCTTGTAACTGGAGATTCCTTCAAAACGATTGCCTACAGTTACCGTGTAGGGCACTGCAAGGTTGGGTGACCAGAGCCATCTGGGACTGCCTCCTGGAGGAATTCAGGCGTTTGAAGGCTACCTGTGTCGTGCATAACTTCATGAGGATGGACACGAGGACCAGGAGGGGGATCTGCAGCTCGCCACTGTGTGCCAGAGGAGAGGTCTGCTGCTCTACAGTATGTTTCAATGATTGGGGCCAACAACGCAGCATGGGAGGAAATCCGTGTGCGGGAGATCTTCACCTCCTACTTCTTCAGAGGGTGCTGTTCCCTGGCAAAACCATAGACTACACTATGCACAACCAAAGGCTCTTTTAAGAGCCATCCACATTGCAATAAGAGTATTCTTCCATTTACTTAGCTATGTCAACTGCTACTTAGCTATGTTTTTAAATTCCCAGTTTCTCTCCTTTTGATTTCTACTTCTCAGGTGAGGGTGCTGTTCAGGTAAGGGTGATGTCTGTACAAAAACAAAACAGGCTCTTTTAAGAGTCCCCCATATTGAGAAAATCTTGAACAATTAGACACCCTATAACCCACACCTACAGACTCGTGTATCAA
The DNA here is from genome assembly GCF_045679555.1 of Salvelinus alpinus. Lineage (NCBI taxonomy): Eukaryota > Metazoa > Chordata > Actinopteri > Salmoniformes > Salmonidae > Salvelinus > Salvelinus alpinus. The sequence continues at coordinate 54,873,992 of NC_092099.1, read as the reverse complement.
TCTGATTGATGGATTGTGTTGGGCAGTAAGCAGGCTCAGGTGTGGCTCCTTCCACCTTCAAATAGGCAAGAGGACCAGCCACGGAGAATAGTAAGACATCATTAGTTCTATAACTACACTATATTGTTTGTCCTTGTGTGTCTGTGCATGTTTTTCAATAAAGTAATCTGCAGCCACTTAGTGTGGATACCAGGTGAGACCACTGTCGTAGCTGAATCAGAATTAGTTAGGTAACATAGATAAATAAGATGTTTTATTATTTCATTAGAATGTCTTCTTTTGGACTATACTGTTGGTAGTTGCATTTTCCTTTCTCCTCTAGGGAAAAGTCACTTGGGGCCTAGAGAGGGGAGAGGTCAGGCTTGTCTTTTACATGTCTGGTGATATGCAGAATATCAGAAAGGGAGAAGTCAGGTTTGAACATTGTCTTGTGTCACAAGCCGGCTCATAGCCTGTGACAAAAATGAGGGGACACGAACAACAGGTATAGGCCAATTAAAAATGTTCTTTATTGTAAACCAAACTATTAACTTTAAACTAAGAAAAAGGAATGAGGTGTGGAAGTATAATGTAAGGTGTATGTAAAGTGCATGGATGCGTGAATCTGTGTGTGTGAATATGACTGAGTGAAAACTATGCATAACTACAAAGGAACAAACAAAACAGGATCATACCTGGAGGAGCAGAGAGAGAGAGAAGTGATTAGTGAAACAGTTTATACCCTGAGCCCAGGTGGCTCCAATCACTAACGACCCTCCTCTGCCTGCAGGAGGAACCGCCCCTGCAATGCAGAGGAGGAGCCATGACACTTGCATTTGTGAATATATCTGTGAAACCATGTGAAGGGCTCCACTATGTCTGTATGCCAGTCATACCCTCCTTTTCCCATTGGGGGAGGAGTATGGCAGTGTCTTGAACCATTATACCACCCCTCTGATGTTGAACTTTCATAGTATATGACCTAGAGGTTCACTCCCCTTAGTGAGCTTCTCCAGGAGTGGGGGGAAGCGGGAGTGTATTTGAGATGGGGGTATCTAGAATTGACAATTGATATATGCCATTGGATGAGGTAATGTTTTGGTAATAGGAAGTACCAAGAACGATAAGTAGAACCTCGTCTAAGAGACCAAACTGAACGATAATTTATAGCTAATACTATCTGGCTATGGGATACTCCTCTTTCAAGTGAAAGGCCCTTTGTAAAGTTTCTAAGATCTGTGGTTTGTCATGTGAGTTGAGAGGGGTGTATCTTGGCTATAAAAGATACTAAGAATGATCTTGTAAGCACTCTCAGAGAATTCATTTATAGACACTGAATTGATCTGAGAGTCAAAGGGCTATGGTGAAGCTCATATAATTAAAGATGGAGTTTAAAATATAACTCTGACTTGTGTGTGGTTTGTAAACTCTCATCATTTAGTAATACAGGAAATTACCACGACACCACACACACAGATTCCTGTTGAACACTGTCGTTAACTACCTTATTTTCTCAATAACAGTCTCTCTCCATCACTTCATCTCTCTTCTCCTACCACAACTCAGGATAAGACCCAGATGCAGACAGCTAGAGTCACAGATGTTTATTGACCCAAACAGGGGGCAGGCAAAAGACAGGTCAAAGGCAGAGGTTCGCAAACGAGTCAGGGTTAGGCAGTTACAAAATGGCAGGCAGGACCGGGTTCAGGACAGGCAGAGGTTTGTAAACAGGTCAAAGTCAGACAGGTACAGAACGGCAGGCAGGCTCGGGGACAGGGCAGGCAGAATGGTCAGAACCGGGGAAACTAGGAAACAGAACTTGAGAAAGCAGGGAGACGGGAAAACACGCTGGTAAGACAAGACGAACTGGCAACAGACAAACAGAGAACACAGGTATAAATACACTGGGGATAATGAGAAACATGGGCGACACCTGGAGAGTGGTGGAGACGAGCACAAAGACAGGTGAAACAGATCAGGGTGGGACACCTCCATTCTCCCTAAATCCTCTAGGTTATATCAGCTGTGTCGGTGAACCCCTCCCGGAGCTGAACTAGCACATAGAGGACACAGCATGAACAGAGGTGAGAGGTCACTTGGTCGGGTCAACAGGAAGTATTAGAAAAAAGATGCTTTACATTGAAATACAGATAGAGATGTAGTAGTCCAAGAGTTAATGATCCAAGGTCAGTTTTGCATTACACCTCATGATGATTATGATGACTGACAGTGTTAGCATGATTAAGCATTGTGTTTTTTAAATTCTATATCTCTCCATCTGTCTCTCATCTGCAGGTAAGTTTTTATGTGAGAGAGGATGCCAACCCCCAGTCCGGTCATCACCCGCTCTTAAGATAACCTTCGGGCCAACTGGGGGCTCAAGGCTGGTTAGGAGACACCACTAGAGACACTTATGTAATTGTGATGAACTGAGAGAATATTAGGGTAGCACTGTATTTCATTAAACATATGCTGTCTTCCCTGCTCCTTTATTCTTCTTTCCTCTTCTGTCTTTTACACTCTTTATTCCTCTGTTTTTATAATGATCACCAGATGTGCATTGAAGTACAGATTGAACTTGTATTTATAATATAATATTACAATTATAATATTTATAATGGATATATTATGTATTTATAACACTTGGATAATGAACTTCTTTCAATAAAGTGTTTCACATTCTCTACTGGTTGAAATGAAGTCTCTCATTTGATGAAATACTCCACCTATCCTGTGTCCTCAGATTAATGCAGATGAAGGGAGTTAGACATTGAGATGAACCGGTTTTAGAGTATTTACAGTTGAAGTCGGAAGTTTACATACACCTTAGCCAAATACATCTAAACTCAGTTTTTCACAATTCCTGACAATTAATCCTGGTACAAATTCTGTTTTAGGTCAGTTAGGATCACCAGTTTATTTTAAGAATGTGAAATATCAGAATAATAGTAGAGAGAATTATTTATTTCAGCTTTTATTTCATTCATCACATTCCCAGTGGGTCAGAAGTTCACATACACTCAATTAGTATTTGGTAGTATTGCCTTTAAATTGTTTAACTTGGATCAAATGTTTCAGGTAGCCTTCATCAAGCTTCCAACAATAAATTGGGTGAATTTTGGCCCATTCCTCCATGACAGAGCTGGTGTAACTGAGTCAGGTTTGTAGAACTCCTTGCTCGCACACGCTTTTTCAGTTCTGCACACAAATTTTCTATAGGATTGAGGTCAGGGCTTTGTGATGGCCACTCCAATACCTTGACTTTGTTGTCCTTAAGCCATATTGCCACAACTTCCTGAAGTATGCTTGGGGTCATTGTCCCTTTGGAAGACCCATTGGCGACCAAGCTTTAACTTCCTGACTGATGTCTTGAGATGTTGCTTCAATATATCCACATAATTTTCCTACCTCATGATGCCATCTATTTTGTGAAGTGCACCAGTCCCTCCTGCAGCAATGCACCCCCACAACATGATGCTGCCACCCCCGTGCTTCACGGTTGGGATGGTGTTCTTCGGCTTGCAAGCCTCCCCCTTTTTCCTCCTGTCGTGTCTTTGGCTATGCCGGAATAAGTGATATGTCATGCTATTCTATAAAATCCTTTCTCTGTAATTAATATTACCTGATTGAACTAATCATGTAAATGTAATTAACTAGAAAGTCGGGGCACCACGAAATAATATTTATAGAGCAGTTATCTTTCGAATAAACTCTTAAAGACCTAGTAATATTTTACATCAATAGGAGTCAATATTAATCGTCACCTTATTTCAGTCTCATCTGAAAGTTGTAAATTCTTGGTTATCTTCACAAACCCTGGCTAACAAGTTGAATCAGCAATACAAAATTGGGTTTAATTATTTATTTATTAAATACCTAACTAATCACACAGAATTACATATAGACAGAATGAACCATACATTGATTACACATTTCGTGATAAAGGAAAACGTCCCTAGCGGACGGAACAGATATGACAGCTGGTTACACAAAGAAAAGGGGGTTGGGTTTGAGTGAAAGAGCGGGAAGACTGAGGAACAAAGGGAGAAGCTGTGCTATCGTAAATACAGTATCCTATGCATTCTAAATTACCGCCCATTTGGAAAAGTAAAATGCAATAAATATTTACTCTGAGCTGCGCTTCGGTAGGTTGGTGGTAGATGGAAGGCCGTGTTGAACAGAGTCCTTTGTCCTTTGAAGAGTGTCTCTGGTGGTGAACGGGAAACGTTGTAATGTCGTCGTTGTGTGGTAGACGGAATACTCTGTCTGTCCTCTCCTAGCCCACATTTACAGCGGCCGCTGCTAACTCAACGGCTAGGAGGTATCACTTCTGTAGCGAATAAGAGTTCAAAGTTCATACCATTCGCAACCGAAGCTCACGCTGAGGTTAGCTTCGTTCTGTAGTTATTATCTGAATACTTCTGACATCGGACCGTCATCTTAATGTACCCAGAACCGGAGGTTACATTTTCGTCAAGGGCTTATACAGTGGAGGGAGAGAAGGGTGTGATCCATAGTTTATAACCCATGTCTCTTCACAGGGGCGGGCCACTGATTGAGCAGAGCTCTAATCTTATGATAACCCAATTCTCTCATTTGGAAGCAAAAATTTACATTTAATCTTTTCACAAATAGTTTCATTTAAATTGCATTTAAATTGCACAACAATTCCATGTGAATCTGATAACTATAATGTGTAGACTTTCCCAGATACAGTTTATGTCGTCCTGTCGTCAGTCATAATGTCTCAGATGACAACCGAACTGACATCATATTCATTAAGTACCAACGCATATTTTCAACTGGTTCTATTACTGAAATATGGTTCCTTTCCCTCCACTTGTTTGATGTTCCCAGACTCTCTATGTTTAACAAAGGCTATTCAAGAGTCCCTCAGTCGAGTCAAGAGAGAGAGGGAAGGGAGAAAGGTATTTATGGGGGGGGTCATAAACCTTACCCACAGGCCAACGTCATGACACTCCAAACATAACGATGGTCATTATGGCCAAACAGTTCTATTGTTATTTCATCAGACCAGAGGACATTTCTCCAAAAAGTACGATCTTCGTGCCCATGTCAAATCAAATCAAGTTTATTTTATATAGCCCTTCGTACATCAGCTAATATCTCGAAGTGCTGTACAGAAACCCAGCCTAAAACCCCAAACAGCAAGCAATGCAGGTGTAGAAGCATGGTGGCTAGGAAAAACTCCCTAGAAAGGCCAAAACCTAGGAAGAAACCTAGAGGAACCAGGCTATGAGGGGTGGCCAGTCCTCTTCTGGCTGTGCCGGGTGGAGATTATAACAGAACATGGCCAAGATGTTCAAATGTTCATAAATGACCAGCATGGTCAAATAATAATCAGGAGTAAATGTCAGTTGGCTTTTCATAGCCGATCATTAAGAGTATCTCTACCGCTCCTGCGGTCTCTAGAGAGTTGAAAACAGCAGGTCTGGGACAGGTAGCACGTCTGGTGGACAGGTCAGGGTTCCATAGCCGCAGGCAGAACAGTTGAAATTGGACCAGCAGCAAGGCCAGGTGGACTGGGGACAGCAAGGAGTCATCATGCCCGGTAGTCCTGACGCATGGTCCTAGGGCTCAGGTCCTCCGAGAGAGAGAAAGAAAGAGAGAAGGAGAGAATTAGAGAGAGCATACTTAAATTCACATAGGACACCGGATAAGACAGGAGAAGTACTCCAGATATAACCAACTGACCCCAGCCCCCCGACACATAAACTACTGCAGCATAAATACTGGAGGCTGAGACAGGAGGGGTCAGGAGACACTGTGGCCCCATCCGATGATACCCCCGGACAGGGCCAAACAGGAAGGATATTACCCCACCCACTTTGCCAAAGCACAGCCCCCGCACCACTAGAGGGATACCTTCAACCACCAACTTACAATCCTGAGACAAGGCCGAGTATAGCCCACAAAGATCTCCACCACAGCACAAACCAAGGGGGGGCGCCAACCCAGACAGGAAGATCACGTCAGTAACTCAACCCACTCAAGTGACGCACCCCTCCTAGGGACGGCATGAAAGAGCACCAGTAAGCCAGTGACTCAGCCACTGTAATAGGGTTAGAGGCAGAGAATCCCAGTGGAGAGAGGGGAACCGGCCAGGCAGACACAGCAAGGGCGGTTCGTTGCTCCAGAGCCTTTCCGTTCACCTTCACACTCCTGGGCCAGACTACACTCAATCATATGACCTACTGAAGAGATAAGTCTTAAGTAAAGACTTAAAGGTTGAGACCGAGTCTGCGTCTCTCACATGGGTAGGCAGACCATTCCATAAAAATGGAGATCTATAGGAGAATGCCCTGCCTCCAGCTGTTTGCTTAGAAATTCTAGGGACAATTAGGAGGCCTGCGTCTTGTGACCGTAGCGTACGTGTAGGTATGTACGGCAGGACCAACTTGGAAAGATAGGTAGGAGCAAGCCCATGTAACGCTTTATAGGTTAACAGTAAAACCTTGAAATCAGCCCTTGCCTTAACAGGAAGCCAGTGTAGGGAAGCTAGCACTGGAGTAATATGATCAAATTTCTTGGTTCTAGTCAGGATTCTAGCAGCCGTATTTAGCACTAACTGAAGTTTATTTAGTGCTTTATCCGGGTAGCCGGAAAGTAGAGCATTGCAGTAGTCTAACCTAGAAGTAACAAAAGCATGGATTAATTTTTCTGCATCATTTTTGGACAGAAAGTTTCTGATTTTTGCAATGTTACGTAGATGGAAAAAAGCTGTCCTTGAAAGAGTCTTGATATGTTCGTCAAAAGAGAGATCAGGGTCCAGAGTAACGCCAAAGTCCTTCACAGTTTTATTTGAGACGACTTTACAACCATCAAGATTAATTGTCAGATTTAACAGAAGATTTCTTTGTTTCTTGGGACCTAGAACAAGCATCTCTGTTTTGTCCGAGTTTAAAAGTAGAAAGTTTTCAGCCATCCACTTCCTTATGTCTGAAACACAGGCTTCTAGCGAGGGCAATTTTGGGGCTTCACCATGTTTCATTGAAATGTACAGCTGTGTGTCATCCGCATAGCAGTGAAAGTTAACATTATGTTTTCGAATGACATCCCCAAGAGGTAAAATATATAGTGAAAACAATAGTGTGCAGTTGCAAACGATAGTCTGGCTTTTTTATGGCAGTTTTAGAGCAGTGGCTTCTTCCTTGCTGAGCGGCCTTTCAGGTTATGTCGATGTAGGACTCATTTTACTGTTGATATAGATACTTTTGTACCTGTATCCTCCAGCATCTTCACAAGTTCCTTTACTGTCGTTCTGGGATTGATTTGCACTTTTCACACCAAAGTACGTTCATCTCTAGGAGCGCGTCTCCTTCCTGAGCGGTATGACGGCTGCATGGTCCCGTATTGTTTGTACAGATGAATGTGGTACCTTCAGGCGTTTGGAAATTGCTCCCATGGATGAACCAGAATTGTGGAGGTCCACATTTCTTTTTCTGAGGTCTTGGCTGATATATTTTAATTTTCCCATGATGTCAAGCAAAGAGGCACTGAGTTTGAAGGTAGGCCTTGAAATACATCCACAGGTACACCTCCAATTGACTCAAATTATGTCAATTAGCCTATCAGAAGCTTCTAAAGCCATGATATCATTTTCTGGATTGTTCCAAGCTGTTTGAAGGCACAGTTAACTTAGTGTATGTAAACTTCTGACCCACTGGAATTGTGATACAGTGCATTTTAATTGAAATAATCTGTCTGTAAACAATTGTTAGGAAAATTACTTGTGTCATGCACAAAGTAGATGTCCTTACCGACTTGCCAAAACTATAGTTTGTTAACAAGAAATTTGTGGGGTGGTTGAAAAACGAGTTTTAATGACTCCAACCGAAGTGTATGTAAACTGCACATGATGCATAGAAAGGGTAGTGTCCTGTTTTTTAAATTCTGTTTCTGTATATATGAATTACAAATCAGCCTTTAATTACTTAAATCATGTTTCTAGTCTATTGCATAGTTAAAATGTGTAACCATTCATGTCCCAGGACCAGGATCGGTAAATGCTGTTGAAGTGTATAATTGTAATACATGCAGACACAGCATCATTCAAAGATTGGAGTTTGACACTCCTGGTATTGGATATGACGGAAAAATAATGTCTCACAGACATTCATGTCTGAACCGCACCTTTATTTGCCAAGGTAGAGTACATGATCAGTGAATATATTCAATGTACAGGCTACAATGTGAGGATCTGTCACACCAGCCTTCGCTTTGGCTCCCCCTCCTGTCCAGCTCAGGCATTCGGTGTCGCCGGCCTTCTAGCTCCCTCCGAACCTGCTGCTGGCAAACGCCCTTCACTCATCAACCCCGGACTTGTCTCGTCATCATTACACACACCTGGTTCCAATCCCCAATCTATCACTGTATACAAACTCTGTCATTTGTCTTTGTCGGTCATTGTAAATGTTGCTAGTTTTCCTTGAGAGGAATCTCTCCTACTATTTCCTGAGTACTTTATTATTTTGTACTTTGGGTTTCGTCCCGCTTTTAGAATTATAGTGCTTTAATAAACTCAGTAGTTCTAAACCTGCAACTGCAACTGCCTCCTGCCTACTCCTCTCTACACTTGTGACAGGATCTTATGCTTGGTAATAACTACATGTATATAAGACTTGCATCCTTGGCAGAATAATGTTATATTTTACTTAATCCATAGGCTTCATTAATGCCATTCAGACTATTTTGAAGTCGATACAACAGGCTATGATAGCTGATGTTCATAGCTAGGTTCTGAACTAATATTTATACCAAACGTTTTAGGGTCCATACACAGATCGGCTACACATCCATAGGCATACAGGTATTTTTTATCCTCCACTACACAATAATCAAGAAAATAGTTAGCTATGTTACTTCAGCTGCATTGCATGGGAAATATCAGCAAGGCAAGCTTACAAATTTGTACCTAAAACTTGCAGTAAATGCTTTAGCTAGCTAGATTCTTTACGTCCACTGTTTCACAAGACGACAGCCTGGTTTGCTGGTTTTCTAAAACATTAAACAACACGAATTACAATTTTTTATTCATGTCACAACACCCATAAAACTAGTTAGCTAGCTGGCAAATGTTAGCTAGTCAGCTAACTTGCTAAATAGCGATTTTCGTGAATTAACTTTATGACAAAACATATGCATAATCGTTTGTCTCTACATTAACTAACATTTTCCTCTCAGCTGTAATTTTTTGCATGACTCGTCATGACGTTATAATTACTTACATTTGCTTCCATCAGAGTATTTTTGTCACCCATCTTTGCTGAAGAAAGTCTCCAGCGATGGGTCGCAAAGCGTAAAATTCGCCATGGGAACCACTCGATATGATTGGTCATCGCCGGTGGTCGCCGCTGGTGATTTCCATAAAGTTGAGAAATTATTAACTTTTTCACCGCCTACCACGCCACGTTCGCTCCACCCAATGGTCCCCCACCCTCTCCGCTTCTCATCGCTTTCCGTCCTTTTAAAATGAATGGGAAGCGGTGTTTCGGGAGCATGTGCTAGTGTACACGGGGCATTTTTTGCAGCGATCTATAAACGTTGGAACCTGCAGCAACGGCGCTCCATGTGGGTTCACCACATCCTGATGTCCCGCAGCCGGTATGGAGAGTACCATCATCTGGTGCAGGAGCTGCGGTTTGACTATGTGATGTTCCAGGGCTATTTCAGGCTTGATAAAGCCCAGTTCGATGACCTGCTGTACAGGATGGGATCTTGCATTGCAAGGGAAGACACAACATTTCGGCTAGCTATTTGTCCAGCTGAACGTCTCGCTATTTGTCTAAGGTAAATATTGTCAAGCAATTTTAGAATCCTGACATGTTTTTATCGATCGATAAATATATCATGAGTGAGACAATAGCCTATATTAATATCGACGGAGGCACTCTGGCCAAATCTGCCTTTGGTCAGGCCCTCAGAGATGGGACCCTGGACCTCCCGAAGACAGCCCCATGTCCTTGTGGGAGATGAGGCCTTTCCACTCCAGAGAAACCTCATGCGGCCCTTCCCTGGAGCGAACATCGGCAGAAGGAACAGGATCTTAAACTACCGCCTCTCCCAAGCCAGGCAGACCGTCAAGTGCACCTTCGGCATTCTTGCGTCCCAGTGGCGGATGTACCGGCGAGTCATCAGGGTCCACCCTGCTAACACAGAGGCGTATGTGAAGGCTACCTGTGTCCTGCAAACTTCACGAGGATGGACACGAGGACCAGGAGGGGACCTGCAGCTCACCGCCACGTGCCAGAGGAGAGGTCTGCCGCTCTGCAGGATGTTGCCAGGATGGAGGCCAACAACGCTGCCCAGGAGACCATCCGTGTACGGGACACCTTCACCTCCTACTTCTTTGAGGATGGTGCTGTTCCCTGGCAAGACCTTGTGCCATAGACTACACTATGCACAAACAAAGGCTCTTTTAAGAGCCACCCACATTGCAATAAAATAGTATTTTTTCCATTTACTTAGCCATGTCAACTGCAGTTATTCAATTCCCAGTTTCTCTCCACTCTCCTTCTACTTCTCAGTAAGGGTGCTGTTCAGGTAAGGGTGATGTCTGCACAAAACCAAAACAGGCGCCTTTAAGAAGCTCTGGTGTATAATTGTGGGCTGTGCGCCTTCCACCTTCAAAGAATAGGCAAGAGGACCAACCATGGAGAATAGTAAGACACTCCATTATTATGTGTGTGTGTGTGTTTCAGTATAAAGTACTCTGCAGCCACTGAGTGTGGACACCAGATGAAAACACAGACAAACATCCTGTTGAACACGTTGTCTCTTTAAATACCTTATTTCCTCAGTCTCCCTCCCTCACTTCATGCCTCTTCCCCCTGCTCCCTAAACCCTCTAGGTTATATCAGCTGTGTCTGAACCTCTCCCCTTCTGGCCTGCCTGACATAGCATGATCACAGAGGCGAGAGGTCACTTGGCTGAGTCAACAGGAAGTGTTACTAAAGAGATGCTTTACATTGAAATAGACATAGGGATGTAGTAGTCCTAGAGTTAATGATCCAAGGTCAGTTTTGCATTTAACCTCATGATGATTATGATGACTGACAGTGTTAGAATAAAAAAAACACAAGGCTTAATCATGCTCTCTATCTCTCTCTACATCTGTCTCTCGTCTGCAGGTATGTTTTGATGTGAGAGAGGATGCCAACCCCCAGTCCCGTCATCACCACCTCACCCGCTCTTAAGATAACCTTCGGGTTAACTGGGGGCCCAAGGTTGTTAGGAGACACCGCTAGAGACACTATTATGTAATTGTGATGAACTAAGATAATATTAGGGTAGCACTGTAATTCATTAAACATGCTGTCTTCCCTGCTCCCCTATTCTTACTTCTTTCCCCTTCTGTATTTTACACTCTTTCTCACACCTCTCTACCTACCTCCTCTTTCTTCCTCTGTTTTTATAATGAACACCAGATGTGCACTGAAGTACAGATTGAACTTGTATTCATAATCTAATAAATATTATTATATTATATTCTCATAATCTAATAAATATTAACTAAATAATGAACATCTTTCAATAAACCTTTTCACATTCTCTACTGGAATTGGTTCACATTCTCTTCTGGTTGAAATTATGTCTCATTTGATGAAATACTACGCTTATCCTGTGCAGTATTTACATGATGCATAGGAAGTGCAATTAACTGTTTTTTAAATTCTAGTCCTATACATTTGAATTACAAATCAGCATTTAACTACTTAAATCAAGTGTTTTAGTCTACTGCAGAGTTACAATGTGTAACCATTGATGTTACAATTCTATACATACAGTACATGCAGTCACAGCCTTATTCAAATACTGGAGTTTGATACTCCTGGTATTGGATATGACTGGAAAACAATGTTTTACAGACATTCATACTTGAACAACGCCTTTATTTTCCAAGGCATAATAACTTACAACAATAACGTCAAACACACACACTAGTGATGTGAGGTTGGTGAAGGACTTGACTGACTCGATAGTTATGATACATTTTTCTGAGTGACTTAACTTTAGTCGCGTTGTTTGACCTGGGTCTAGTGAGTTATTGGTTTCTGGGGGGGACTTGTCTCTTGGCAAAGGATTGTGGCTCAGCATCACTATCCTCACTCTGATGCTGCGGCTCCTCCTCCGTCTCTCCGTCTCTCCCCCCTCTTTTTCTCTTTGCATCTGCAGCTCGTCCTCCGTCTCCTCCTGCCGCTGCCTCTGCTACTGCTGCTCCTACTTCTCCTCCTCCTGCCACTGCTAATGCTGCTCCTACTTCTCCTCCTGCCACTGCTACTGCTGTTCCTACTTCTCCTCCTCCTGCCTCTGCTACTGCTGCTCCTACTTCTCCTCCTCCTGCCGCTGCTGCTCCTACTTCTCCTCCTGCCGCTGCTACTGCTGCTCCTACTTCTCCTCCTGCCACTGCTACTGCTGCTCCTACTTCTCCTCCTGCCACTGCTACTGCTGCTCCTACTTTTCCTCCTCCTGCCGCTGCTACTGCTGCTCCTACTTCTCCTCCTCAAATCAAATGTTATTTGTTACATGCGCCAAATACAACAGGTGTAGACCTTACAGTGAAATGCTTACCTACAAGCCCTTAACCAACAATGCTTTAAGAAGTTAAGAAACAAAATGAAAAATAAGTGTTCAGTAAAAAATTGATAAATAGAAAATAAAAGTAAAAAGTAATTAAACAGCAGCAGTAAAATAACAAGCGAGGCTATATACAGGGGGTACCGGTACAGAGTCAATGTGTGGGGGCACCGGTTAGTTGAGGTAACTGAGGTAATATGTACATGTAGGTAGAGTTAAAGTGACTATGCATAGATTATACACAGATTAGCAGCAGCGTAAAAGAGGGGTCTGGGTAGCCCTTTGATTAGCTGTTCAGGAGTCTTATGGCTTGGAGGTAGAAGCTGTTGAGAAGCCTTTTGGACCTCCACTCGGCGCTCCGGTACGGCTTTGACAATTTTTATGGCCTTCCTCTGACACTGCCTGATATAGAGGTCCTGGATGGCTTGGCCCCAGTGATGTACTGGGCCGTACACACTATCCTCTGTAGTGTAGTGTGGTCGGAGGCCGAGCAGTTGCCATACCAGGCAGTGATGGAACCAGTCAGGATGCTCTCGATGGTGCAGCTGTAGAACTTTTTGAGGATCTGAGGACCCATGCCAAATCTTTTCAGTCTCCTAAGGGGGAATAGGCTTTGTCGTTCCTTCTTCACGACTGTCTTAGTGTGTTTGAACCATGATAGTTTCTTGGTGATGTGCTATGTACATAGGGCAGCAGCCTCTAAGGTGCAGGATTGAGTAACCAGGTGGTAGCAAGGTAAGAGACAGTGACTAAGTTCAGGGCAGGGTACTGGGTGGAGGCCGGCTAGTGATGGCTATTTAAAAGTCTGATGGCCTTGAGATAGAAGCTGTTTTTCAGTCTCTGTCCCAACTTTTATGCACCTGTTCTGACCTCGCCTTCTGGATGATAGCGGGGTGAACTGGTCGTGGCTCGGTTGGTTGATGTACTTGATGATCTTTTTGGCCTTCCTGTGACATCGGGTAGTCTAGGTGTCCTGGATTGCAGGCAGTGAGCCCCCGGTGATTCGTTGGGCTGACCGCACCACCCTCTGGAGAGCTCTGCGGTTGTGGGCAGTGCAGTTGCTGTTCCAGGCAGTGATACAGCTCGACAGGATGCTCTCAATGGTGCATCTGTAAAAGTTTGAAAGTGTTTATGGTGACAAGCCAAATTTCTTCAGCCCCCAGAAGATGAAGAGGCGCTGTTGCGCCTTCTTAACCACACTGTCTGTGTGGGTGGACCATTTCAGATTGTCAGTGATGTGCACGCCAAGGAATTTGAAGCGTTTCACCTTCTCCACTGTTGTCCCGTCAATGTGGATGGGGGCGTGCGCCCTCTGCTGTCTCCTGAAGTCCACAATCAGCTCCTTCTTTCTGTTGACGTTAAGGAAGAGGTTATTTTCCTGCCACCACTCCGTCAGGGCCCCCACCTCCTCCCTGTGACTGTGTCGTCATTGTTGGTAATCAGGTAATCAGGCCTACTACTGAACAAACTTGATGATTGCGTTGGAGGCGTGCATGGCCACACTGTCATGGGTGAACAGGGAGTACAGGAAGGGGCTGAGAACTCACCCTTGTGGGGCCACTGTGTTGAGGATCAGCGTAGTGGAGGTGTTGTTTCCAACATTCACCACCTGGAGGCGGCCCGTCAGGAAGTCCAGGATCCAGTTGCACAGGGCGGGGTTCAGACCCAGGGCCCCGAGCATAATGATGAGCTTGGAGGGTACTATGTTGTTGAAGGCTGAGCTGTAGTCAATGAACAGCATTCTTACAAAGGTATTCCTCTTGTCCAGATGGGATAGGGCAGTGTGATGGTGATTGCATCATCTGTGGGGTGGTATGCAAATTGAAGGTAAGGTGGAGGTGATATGATTCTTAACTAGCCTCTCAAAGCACTTTGTGATGACAGAAGTGAGTGCTACTGGGCGATAGTAATTTAGTTTAGTTATCTTTGCTTTGGTGGACATGGTGGACATCTTGAAATAGTGAGAGGTTGAATATCTCCGTAAACACTCCAGCCAGCTGGTCTGCACATGTTCTGATGACGTGGCTAGGGATGCTGTCTGGGCCAGCAGCCTTGCAAGGGTTAACATGCATAAATGTCTTACTCACGTCGGCCACGGAGAAAGAGAGCCCACAGTCCTTGGGAGCAGGCCACATCGGTGTTCTCTTACTTAGAAAATAGTTCTGATCATACAGTGCATTCAGAATGAATTCAGACCTCTTGACTTTTTCTAAATAAAATTACATTACAGCCTTATTCTAAAATGGATAAAAAGATTTTTTCCCCCCTCATCAATCTGCACACAATACCCCATAATGACAAAGTGAAAACAGGTTTGTGGAAATGTTTGCACATGAATTAAAAATAGAAAACAGAAATACTTTATTTACATTAGTATTCAGACCTTTTCCTATAAGACTCAAAATTGTGCTCAGGTGCATCCTGTTTCCATTGATCATCATTGAGATGTTTCAACAACTTGATTGAAGTCCACCTATGGTACATTCAATTGATTGGACATGATTTGGAAAGGCACACACCTGTCTATATAAGGTCCCACAGTTGACAGTGAATGTCAGAGCAAAAACCAAGCCATGAGGTCGAAAGGAATTGTCCGTAGAGCTCTGTGACAGGATTTTGTCAAAGCACAGATCTGGGGAAGGGTAACAAAAAATGTCTGCAGTATTGAAGGTCCCAAAGAACACAGTGGCCTCCATTATTCTTAAATGGAAGAAGTTTGGAACCACCAAGTCTCTTCCTACAGCTGGCCGCCCGGCCAAACTGAGCAATCGGGGGAGAAGGGCCTTGGTCAGGGAGGTGACCAAGAACCCGATGATCACTCTAACAGAGCTCCAGAGATCCTCTGTGGAGATGGGAGAACCTTCCAGAAGGACAACCATCTCGTCAGCACTCCACCAATCAGGCCTTTATGGTAGAGTGTTCAGACGGAAGCCACTCCTCAGTAAAAGGCACATGAAAGCCCGCTTGGAGTTTGCCAAAATGCACCTAAAGATCTCAGACCATGAGAAACAAGATTCTTTGGTCTGATGAAACCAAGATTGAACCCTGAATGCCAAGTGTCACATCTGGAGGAAACCTGGCACCATGGTGGTGGCTGCATCATGCTGTGGGGATGTTTTTCAGTGGCAGGGACTGGGATACTAGTCAGGATTAAGGGAAAGATGAACAGAGCAGAGTACAGTGAGATCCTTGATGAAAACATGCTCCAGAGCGCTCAGGACCTCAGACTGGGGCGAAGTTTCACTTTGCAACAGAACTATCATGACACAAGGCGAGACCCAGATGCAGACAGTGGAGGCAGATGGTTGGAGTCTTACAATGTTTATTAATCCAAAAGGAGTAGGTAAGAGAATGGTTGTGGACAGGTAAAAGGTCAAAACCAGATCAGATTCCAGGAGGTACAGAGTGGCAGAGAGGCTCATGGTCAAGGCAGGCAGAATGGTCAGGCTGGCAGGTACAGAGTGCAGAAACAGGCAAGGGTCAAAACCAGGAGGACTTGTGTTCTTGTGGACATTCATGACATAGCCCAGACCTAAACAATATCCAAAACAACAATACACTGAATTCCTACATTTTTTGTAATTTAAATTGTAAAGTCATGCCTTTCTTCAGCAGGGATAGGCAACTTTGATAGGGGTGGGGGCCACAAGAAATCTAAATGTATCATGTAGGTCTACGGTTGAGCTAAAGTAGGCTAATGTGATTAGCATGAGGTTATAAGAAACAAAAATAATTCCCAGGACATAGACATATCTGATATGGGCAGAGAGCTTAAATTCTTGTTCATCTAACTGCACTGTCCAATTTACAGTAGATATTACAGTGAAAGAATACCATGATATTGTTTGAGGAGAGTGCCCAATTATGGACTTCAAAATGTATGAATGAACCAATAAGGCACATTTGGGCAGTCTTGATACAACATTTTTAACAGATATCCAATGGTTCATTGGATCAGTCTAAAACATACACTGCTGCCATCTAGTGGCCAAAGTCTAAATTGTGCCTGGGCTGGAATAATACATTATGGCCTTTCTCTTGCATTTCAAAGATGATGGTACAAAAAAATGCTAAAAAAATTGTTTTTTCCTTTGTATTATCTTTTACCAGATCTAATGTGTTATATTCTCCTACATTAATTTCACATTTCCACAAACTTCAAAGTGTTTCCTTTCAAATGGTATTAAGAATATGCATATCCTTGCTTCAGGTCCTGAGCTACAGGCAGTTGGATTTGGGTATGTCATTTTAGGCGAAAATTTAAAACAAGGGGAAGATCCTTGATTATGTCCAGTGACAATTAGAAAATGTGTAATACACATTTATCACACTGTTACATTGTGTTGTTGTTTTGTTTCATTTATTACACTATTGCCATGGGGCCTTAGGCAGATTAATGCTCCATTCCGCTCACAATAGTAGATGAAACCTGATTTAGAATGGACATATCTTAGTGTATAGTTGG
Source organism: Salvelinus alpinus (assembly GCF_045679555.1). Lineage (NCBI taxonomy): Eukaryota > Metazoa > Chordata > Actinopteri > Salmoniformes > Salmonidae > Salvelinus > Salvelinus alpinus. The sequence continues at coordinate 54,856,951 of NC_092099.1, read as the reverse complement.
CCACTCGGCCTGCAATATCCTGTTACACTAAAGCCTGACACTGGATCCTATAGTGAAGAAGGGGGCCTGGGGTATTCTCTCTCTCCCTGCCCGGGTGTTAACGTACTGCACATGGGGGAACATCCTTTGTGGCCCACCAATAGGCAATACCATTATGAGAAGTTGAACATTTAAGTTTTACCACCCTACCATTATATCTCTATAGTCCTTTTATCCCTCTAACCTCACCTCATCCTTTCTCTTTCATTATATTGCCCATTCTCTCTCCCTCGTTCCCTCCCTTGTTTTCACTCCCTCATTCCCTCCCTTGTTCTCTCTCCCTCGACCCCTCCCTCGTTCCCTCTCCCTCGTGCCCTCCCTTGTTCTCTCTCTCTCTCTCTCTCTCTCTCTCTCGGGTTGTCATTTACAGTAACACACCACACTTGACCTAATTTTCCAACAACAACATCCAGACAAAGCAGATGGGATTGGCACTCCAACCTTTCTCTCTGTGAAGTAATTGGGGAAATTGACACTGGATAAACAGTTACAAATGTTGTCATTATGGTCTTGACAAGCATAATCTTCATATTCTCTTTCTCTAAACTTACATCCTCTACTCTAGCCTACTGTTTGAAGGGGTTACATATGGCTTGGCTTGTACAGATACAGCAAAAGTAGAGACACAGCAGGCATTGAAGGATTAGGATTCAGTTTAGGAAAGGAAAAGAGCTTATTTCCCCAGATTTAGGGGGAAGAGCCCTGTAAACTCAGCTAGTCCATTACCATAGCGGGTTTTTAGACACTAGCAAACAACTGTTACTAATTCATTACTTAGACCACCTGCTCAGTGTATTGGCCTACTAGGCTACTGTATCAAGATGTCTCTCATTGTCTTGAGAATACCTTATTCTATTTTCATTCAGCAATGCAAACATAGGCCTAATGCTGTTATGTAAAAAAAAAAATATATATATATATATATAAATGGCAGGGTTGGTAGATTCTTAAAAATGAAAAAAAGAATGACATACTGGCCAGGGCTATATGTTGGTTTTAATATAGGCTAGCGTAATGAAAAGCTCTAACCAAGAATTGATCATGTTGTTTGGCTGCCTGTGTTTGGCTACTTAGAGGCTCATCGCTCATTTGGAGCCGGCCATAGACGCTCTGTTCTGTGTGACGTTGTCATATAGAAGCTCCATGAATATAAAACACTCGTACAGTTATGACGAAGAAATTCTCAGCACGGTTATTTAAGCAAACCATGCCATGTGACATGAGCTCTGAAGCAACGTCCGCCTGAAATTCTCCAAATGTTGATTGACAGGTATTTACACGAATCAAAAAAAGCAACTAGATCAATGTCTGATCAATCACAACGAAGGAAGGGCAGAACTTAGCTCTAGAAGTGAGTTGGCTCGTTCTGTGGTAGATGGTATCGAATGGACGTGGAAAGTTTACTGTTATTAACATATGATTGAAAACTTTGATTAGAATATGAATGGAACAACATACTCACACTTTGACAGTCAAGAACATGTTTTGAAATTAGGCGAAACATTTGAGAAACAACCCAAAGGTGCTTACCACACGGTGCGATGTAAGTGGCATTTTGATCATACTTGCTAGCTAGCTAACTTGCTAACGTATGCCAATGGATAGCTAGTTAGTTAAAACCCCAAAATATTAGTTTTAAATGAAATAGCTAACTTGTTTGTCTAAATCGCTGTCACTTTATTAACAGTGATCCACCTTTAAACATTTATCACATTTTCGTACTTTTGATTGGGCTTTTGGTTCGCATCACTTGCTGCTGGTATGCAGTTTGTTAGCAACAATAGTGGCCTTGTGGCACCATCTGTAGGTGAACAGTGGCGACTGAAACTTCATTCTGTCAGAACTAACCAAACCAAGAGTGTTTTTGTGTGGAGTCTACAGTCTGCTTGTATAATGTTGCTGTGTAATTCAGTAGTTTGGAACTTATACTGTTCTCTTATCTCTTTGATTCAGATGACTTCAAACCAGCCTCCATTGACACCTCCTGTGAGGGAGAACTGGAGGTGGGAAAGGGAGAACAAGTTACCATCACATTGCCCAATCTGGAGGTAAGAATTAAGCATTATCATGTATTTTACAGGTGATTATTGAAAAGTGCACATTTTGATTGTTTTCCCCCCTTTTACTCTTGATATCCAGAAATGAACATATTTCCTTGATTTTCCCCAGGGATCCACTGCCCCTGTAACAGTCTTCAAAGGATCCAAGAGGCCTTATATGAAGGAATGTATTCTCATTGTAAACCATGATACAGGAGAGTACCGTCTGGAGAAACTCAACAGCAACATTGCAGTCAAGAAGACCAGGTGGGTGGACAGACTAGGGTCGACTTGTGTTTATTTGGGCACACTGTAGCAAAACATTAGTGCAATGGAAAATTATCATTTCTTAATGGACAGTAACTCTGTTTCAAACTGCATCCTTCTGTTTCCTTGGTTACCTGGGCTGTCCAGATTCACTTGTCATTCAGATTTTTATTACTACACCCACCCGCAGCACGCGCTCCAGCAGGTGTATCTCACTGATCATCCCTAAAGCTAAAACCTCATTTGGACGCCTTTCCTTCCAGTTCTCTGCTGCCTGCGACTGGAACGAATTGCAAAAATCTCTGAAGTTGGAGACTTTTATCTCCCTCAACAACTTTAAAAATCTGCTATCCGAGCAGCTAACCGATCGCTGCAGCTGTACATAGTCCATCTGTAAACTACCCACCCAATTTACCTACCTCACCCCCCATACTGCTTTTATTTATTTACTTTTCTGCTCTTTTGCACACCAGTATCTCTTCTTGCACATGATCATCTGATGATTTATCACTCCAGTGTTAATCTGCTAAATTGTAATTATTCGATTTATTGCCTACCTCATGCCTTTTGCACACATTGTATATAGATTCTCTTTTTTTCTACCATGTTATTGACTTGTTTATTGTTTACTCCATGTGTAACTCTGTGTTGTCTGTTCACACTGCTATGCTTTATCTTGGCCAGGTCGCAGTTGCAAATGAGAACTTGTTCTCAACTAGCCTACCTGGTTAAATAAAGGTGAAATAAAAAAAAAATGTAGTTAGGAGCTATAAACTGTGTGTGTGTGTGTGTTGTCAGGGCTGAAGGCAGCAGTAAGATCCAGTCTCGTATAGAGCAGCAGACCAGTCGTCTGAGCCAGCAGATGAAGCCTAGTGTTAGCAGCAGCAGCAAAACCCCAGCAGGCTCCAAGAGCTCTCCTCCCAAAGAGAAGATGTCCCCTGCCTCCCCCATGGATGACATTGAGAGAGGTATGTAGACCATCAGTAATGCACAGGGCTCTAAATTAACTTTAATTGGTAGCACTGGTGCTCACAACTAGAGGGCTACATTCCCGCGGGACTTGCGGGTCCGGACAGAGATCAATGTGGCGCGGTCGTCACTTTTTCATGCTACGGTTGGGAGTGGGCGGTCAAACAGATGAAAGCATTTTGTTGTCCCACAGATTATTTGGAAATGGTTGTCTTTCTGCTTTGTATGCGTTAGCCTACCTATTGTATTAAAAGCACATCTTTATTGCGTTTATTGCGTCACAATTTGCTGCTTCAAGTGTCGTAGCCTACCTCTCCTCTCCTAGTTGGGTGTGCGAGGTCAAGTGTGCCTAGTATACATTATGTGTGGTCTCAATGAAATAGAGTAGGCTGCCTTTGTGGGCGGGGAGCGTGATGAATAAAGCAGTCCTGCACAGACCTCTACTCCCAACTTAAAGTTAGGAGCACCACATTAAATGTAGGAACACCAGAAAATAAGATACAGCCTATATTATATCTGGCTACTGTTGAAGCACATGTTGTGCCCTAGAAACTAATATGTAACACTGTAAAGACAAAAATTCACTATTTTCCTATTGAGATGCATTACATTGAAAATTGTACACGGTCTCTTTAAAAACGTCAGGTTTGTGATGAAGACATCTGTCATTCTTTCATTGCTATGATCATTGATCTCCTGAAGAAGCTATCCCTTTTCCTTTCTTTCTGTGCCCCCAAATATTTGGTAACATTTGGGGGCACAGATGTGGGTAATATGGGTCAGGTCTTTTGACCTGGTTGGGCTAGAAGCAAGTTGTTTTCGCTGTAGTAATGGTGCAACCACGCTAGTGAATCTGCATTCGCTTTTTTCTCCAGGGCACTTGGAAACAAATTAGTTGCACTTTAGAGCCCTGGTATAGTGTCACGTGTAATAGCTGTCCTAATCTCAAACCATCTAGATTGTAGTGCATGGTCATATAAATACCCAGGCCTGATCTAGATTGTAGTCCATGGTCATATAAATACCCAGGCCTGATCTAGATTGTAGTCCATGGTCATATAAATACCCAGGCCTGATCTAGATTGTAGTCCATGGTCATATAAATGGAACAATTACTTTTTGTAAATCCTCTTGGATTGTGTTGTGATTCAAGGTCAGAGGTGACGTAAGTCACTGTTTTTGTGTCTGTCCGCATGTGTCGGTGTGTCTTCCTGTCTGTGTGTCCGTGCGCACCAGAGCTAATGGCGGAGGCGAAGGTCATGGACCAGATGAGTAGTGGGGACTCGTCCTCAGACTCCCACAGCTCCTCCTCCAGTAGTGGGGACAGCTCCAGCAGTAGTGATTCTGAGGACGAGTCCCGGCACCCGCCTCCCCCCGGCCCCTCTGGGGGTCCCCTCACAGCGCCACCACCCCACCAGGGCATGCCCATCCTCACCACCGTTACCACCACCACCATCTCCTCACCACCTCGGGGTGGAGGACACCTCATGAGTACGCTAAGTAAGTTCATTCATTCCGTTTTATTTTTTATTTCTGTCTCCCTCCCTCTCCTCAGTATTTAGGATATAGTTTGAATACTTCAATGTTAAATCGAACAATTTTATATTTGCATTGCTAGATCAGAATTTCTATTTGCATTGCTGTGGATATAGGCTATACTGTACTAGTTAGACCTATGCCAAACTCCATAAGGCTAGAATTGTGACATGGTTTTATGATGTTCGTACTTCCCCTTTTTTACAGAGAATGACCTGCAGTTAAGTGAGTCTGGCAGTGAAAGTGACGATGACTGACCAGTGAGAGACCACTGATTGATTCTGTGGCGTGTCAGAGAGGTCCATCTGTGGACAGCTGGATGGCCATCCTTTAGGGTCACAACAGGAGTGGGATGAGACTAGGGAATATGGATGTGATCTTCTTAATGCCAAATAAGACCAAACCCCTACACCTTTTGGAAGCAACACCCCTCACCATCCCACCAGCATTTCAGTTGAATGTGTCTTAATAGTTCTATCAATAGTCTGTTGTCGATATCTGTTAGTGCCTTTTTGAAAGAAATGGGCCAATAGCTGTGATCAATTCTCTTATCTACACATTTGATCTGGATTATTTTCACTGTTCATTTTAGGTAGTAGTTACTCTACTAGTTTTAGTGTTACTACTAGTTGGCCAAAGGGAACTGGAAACCATACTGCTGAATTGAACAGAGGAGGTATTTCTGTTATCAAGGATCAGCCACATCAATATCAGAATGGATTCCCCTGCATTCACCCATAGCATCAGTGTTTCATTAGTTCGCCTTTAGACTGTGACTACTGTGAAAGATTTACTCTTAAAGTAAGGGGATAGGTTGAAGCAGTCTTATCATGTTGCTTTATTAGGAATTATCTTAAAATGTTACTTTGTTGTTTAATATATGGCCTAGCAACTTATCAAGTCTGAGGGGTATTTGAGAAAACTAGTGCACTACTTGAAGTGGATTGATTTAGCCTAGTGTGGGGTAAACGTAACTTAAAGATTTTGCTCAGTGATGCTACGTAATGTATTTGAAAGATTACTTGGCTTTGTTGCTTTAAACCTGCAATACTTGAATCTGATTTATGATTATATTTTACATATTTACTCAGAAAAACCAACAGCTTAATATATTCTATGGGTGTCAGAGCAATGGGAGTGCATGTATGCTCCTATAGCCTGATGCCAGGGAGAGTCTTACAGCCCTGCCTTTAGAACTGCCATTCCAATGACTACTATCCCTTCTGTTATGGTTACTGAAATGAATCTCAAAAGTATTTCCTTGATTCCTTGCATCCTTGATTCATCGATTCTTTCTCAAAATGCATTGGAGGAGAAGGTCTGAGGGGAGGAGGTAGTTGGATCTTCTCTTCCAATGTGTTTTAAAAACATTTTCTTTTTAAAGAGGCGATTCATCAAGGAATTAATGAGACGCGTGATGAATCCAGGAAATGCTTTTGAGACATATCCCAGGTCATATCTCATATCCCAGTGCTGCACCCTCTCTCTAAAGTATTATGTTAGAACATTAGGTCCGTCCCAATAATCTCCTTTCTCCCGAGGTGTGCACCTGTTCATGGATTTGAATGGAAATGACTGGCATATGGATACTCTTTCTAGCCCATGCCTACACCAATCCAATGCTTTTATATTTGTGGTGAACGAGTGCACACTTTAGGAGAAAGTCGAGATAATTGGGATTGTATCAACCATGGCCTGTCTAATAACAAACTCGGGCAACTGGGAAAGAAGGGAAGAGGGAGTGAGGAAAACAGCCTTTAATTCTGCCTGGGTAAATAAATAAGAATGTGGTTATAATAGTATGTTTTGGCAGTTGAAAGGATGGTGGATTCAGTAGGTGGACATGAATAATTAACTATTTTGAATATGCATTTCTCTGTAGATAAATAAAATGTTTAATTGTTTGTCAATGTATAGTCATGTATTTTTATTTCAATCCTGTTATATAAAAAATTACTTAATTGTACACTTTGCACTGTTCTACAAATCAATATGGGGGGGAAAAAACAACTGTTATGCTAATGTAATGCAAAACCTGTATGCAAAGGAAAATTGTAACCTAGCTGAATATATTGATAAAAGTAATCTTGTCCTAGAGAGATTTACAAAACTCCATGCCAGGGTAAGCCTACACGAAACACAGTCCTTATTTTAATTGTTTCTAAAATCCCCTATGGGAAAAATGAAAGGTGGAAAAATTATAGGAACCATTTGCCAGTTTGACCGCTAGGATTTATGGGTATTATTACATCTCCACTGTGGGGCTCTGAGACTTGGATTTAAAAGGAATAGTGCGGAGACTGGTGCAAAACATGAGGTGGAAGGAAACTTTATTTTGCCCATGTTTACACCAATTCAAGGCTTTTTAGATGTAGTAGTACATGTAATCTGGAATATAGGCCTATAGTACATGCACAGATAGAACAATGAGACAGATATTTCACCGGATGTATAAATGTGAACCATCCACTTGGCGTTTTCACTCACTACCAAATATGGTAGTAAGAAGAAACCCACTGGCCGACAGTGGGAGAAGATGGAACGAGATGGATTTTGGCCGACAATCTGGACATTTTCTCGTTGATTAAACATTTGATCTCAATACAGTTTCCTGTTCCCAAAACTATAATCTGTTATGGACAGAGTGGACTACGTTCTGTAAACTTTATCCTCTGCAAAAGTTTTTTTTTAAATCGCGTTGTTTAGGAGTGCAAAGGTGAATTGAGTTATTACACACGAGCACTTCACAGAGTAGCCGTTCCCTAACGAAAATATTCAGATGTATACTAGAACGTGCCAATAGGATCTCGCTAGCCCGTGTTTGGCTCTGCCCTTCTCCTTGCTTGTTCTGCCCACTATGACTCATTTGTTCCCATTGGAAACGACAGGTTGTGGAATATATTGGTTTAGTTATAAAAATATTTGGTACATGTCTTAGTTTGAGAAAAATCGGATTTTACGTGTTCATTTAAACCATTGTAAATCCACTCCACAGTGGCCTGTCAATTTAAAACTTGTAATCTCTATCATGGAAACACCTAAAATGAACAAAACTGAATTTGGTATTGATATAAAAAAAAAAAAAAGGTAACTTAACTCATTCTTTGCATATGTAAAGCTAATGCTCAAAATCATCTGCAATCATCTTCCTCTTGAACCATACTCCAGATTTTTTCCCAGAATCTTGGGTCTTCTGAGATCTGTTTTGTTTGAGGCATGGTTCACATCAGGCAATGCTTCTTGTGAATAGCAAACTCAAATTTTATGAGTGTATTTTTTAATAGGGCAGGGCATCTCTATCCAACATCTCCAATCTCGTCTCATTGATTGGACTCCAGGTTAGCTGACTCCTGACTCCAATTAGCTTTTGGAGAAGTCATTAGCTTAGGGGTTCACATACATTTTCCAACCTACACTGAATGTTTAAATGATGTATTCAATATAGACAAGAAAAATACAATAAGTTGTGCGTTATTAGTTTAAGCACAATGTGTTTGTCCATTGTTGTGACTTAGATCAAGATCAGATCAAATGTTATGACAACTGTATGCAGAAATACAGGTCTTTCCAAAGGGTTCACATACATTTTCTTGCCACTGTATATTCAACACCTTATGGAACAGCAGGGACTGAAACACAAACATTGGCACATGCATACACACACATGGATTTAGTACTGTAGATATGTGGTAGTGGTGGAGTAGAGTCCTGAGGACAGTGTGTTGTGAAATCTGTGAATGTATTGTAATGTTTTTTTTAAATTGAAGAAACTGCCTTAACTTTTCTGGATCCAGGAAGAGTAGCTACTGCTTTGGCAGCAGCTAATGGGGATCCATAATAAATACAAATACAATGTTGCGTGACAAAATTGAGGCTATGATTAAGAAGTTGGAGATCTTTTGTCTGCCTTAACAAGGACAATACACAGGTTTTTCCATCATTGTATGATTTGTGTGCAAATGAACTCAAGCTTACTGACAATGTCAAATGTGATAGGTGCTTCGCTATGAGTGAGCTGGGTGCGCAATTACGCAGGTACTTTCCCGAAACGGATGACGCAAACAACTGGATTCGTTATCCCTTTCATGCCCTGCCTCTAGTCCACTTACCGATATCTGAACAAGAGAGCCTCATCAAAATTGCAAGACGCGGTTCAGTGAAAATTGAATTTAATCAGAAGCCACTGACAGATTTCTGGATAGGTGTTACAAATCCCTTTGGCCTGACAGTCTAGGGGGGGGGGGGTGGTAATGGGACCCGTAACATAACTCATGCAAAGTGTAATAGTGACAAAGTAACGGTGAGAACGAAATAACCACGACAACTTAAATTTACCGTCAAACTCAGGGTTTATTAGCAAACACACGGTAATGGGGGCGGCAGGAAAAGGGGCTGAGCTGGACCCAAGGAAAGAAACAAATATCCCAAAACACCACTAAGTTAGACTAGCCTATTTCAACAATAGCTAACTAACTAACCAAAAATACAGTGGGTGGCCCGCCCAGTTCTAACTAGTGTATTTAACAAAGTTTACCTACAGGTAATGTATGCCCATGGGCATCTTATCTTGGTTACCCCCTTTTCCCACCATCAAACAAACACTCACACCATAACCAAAACAATACTCACAGGTGGGGACAAAGTGACATGTATCCTAAACCACACAAGAGGTCTACAAACATATGGCATGTACAGAGAGATTGCTCTAGACAAAGAGATCAAGCTCCAGAGAAAACAACTGACAGGGTTTTTAAACCAAGGGAAAGGGAATGTGATTGGGTAGCAGAAAAGGAGCAGGTGTCTTCTGATTAGCGACTGATTGATGACTGATTGGGGAATGATGATGGTCACCTGTGAGTAGGGGAGAAGGAGAGAAAAGAAATACACACATGATACACACAGAATACTTGTATCCGTAACAATAGGGCTGCGTTCAGAGTTTCTTGTCTTGGCAAATCGCACTGTTAAGACACTGATGCCCTTTGCAACCACATACCTATGTGAGAGTTGATTCTCGGCCCTCACTAGCATGAAAACTAAATACAGGCACAGACTTATGTGTGGAAAATGATTTAAGACTGAGACTCGCTCCAATACAACCCAACATTGCAGAGTTATGAGCATCCTTTCAAGCATACCCTTCTCATTAACCTGTGGTGAGTTATTCACAATTTTTGATGAACAAATAATTTTTTTATGTATGATGGCTAAATAAAAAGCAAAATTATTGATTATGATTATATTATTATTTGTACCCTGGTCCTATAAGAGCTCTTTGTCACTTCCCATGAGTTGGGTTGTGACAAAAACTCACATTCATTCTTATGTTTAATAAATGTATCGTATAATGTGTGTGTGGCAGGCTTACAATAATAGCAAAAAACAACATTTGAGAGTGTGCTGACCCTGGTGCTAGAGAGGGTACGCAGCTATAGGTTGAATGTTTGAAGGGGTACAGGAATATAAAAAGCTTTGGAACCACTGTGTTAAAGCAACGGTTCTCAACAAAAACTAAAATATGCACCCCTTTGGGTCCCCAGGACCAGGGTTGAGAACCATTGTGTTAGAGCAAAGACCTTAAAGTAATTGCACAGTGATCTTTATCCATGGTAGTTGATTAGATAAAGAATTGTATAGCAAGTGACTGATCGCTTGAATTCCCTTACAGACAGAGAGATGGGTCATGTGTGAGAGTATTCAAGGTCAGTCTGTTCATCGGTCAAGGGCAACAGTGACGAATGATGATCAAACGATGTCACCCTATAATATGATGTCACCCTGACTAACTGTTAAACACTGTATGAGAGCCGGCATCTTATTACATCCTCCTACGTATGTCATCCTCCTCTTGATATAGTCTTAAAGAAACAGACAAGATATTCATAGGTTATTACTGTGTTAACTTCTCATTAAATACCTGGTCATTTCACTACCAACATTTCGCCCTTCAAGGGTCAATAAAGGATCAATCGAATCTATCTACGGTCAAATAAAGTGCTACTGCTGTTTTCCTCTCTGTCTGCAGCGATCTGCTCAGTGTTGTTTAAGACCCGTATGGGCTGTCTGAATGAGGAGGTTCCTGAAGAGACTCAGAAGTTCATCGTCTCAGTAGGAGAGATGTTCCGCCTCTCCCCAATCATCATTCTCTTCCCCAAGTCCACCTGGCCCTACCTCCCCTTCTGGAAACATTTTGTGGCTGTCTGGGATCACCTCTTCAAAGTTGGTGAGTGAATGAATTAAATAGTGAGTGAGAGAGAGAGAGTGAGTAAATGAGTGGGTGAGTGAGTGAATGAATGAACAAGTGAGTGAGGGAGTGAGAGAACAAGTGAGTGAATGAGAGGGCGAGTGAGTGAGTCAATGAGTGAATTTGTGAGTGAATGACTGAATAAGTGAGACATTTGTATGGCATCACATGCTCTATCATGTACACTTAGAAAAAAGGGTTCCAAAATGGTTCTTCGGCTGTCACCATAGGAGAACCCTTTTTGGTTCCAGGTAGAACTCTTTTGGGTTGCATGTAGAAACCTCTGTTAAATGGGTTTTAGATGGAACCCAAAAGGGTTCTACTTGGAACCAAAAAGGATTCTTCTAAGGGTACAGCCGAAGAACTGTTTTCGGTTCTAGATAGCACCTTTTTTCAAAGAGTGTATAATAAAGATTGAAAAGGTAGACTGCTGTTAAGATATTTTATCAAGGTTTAAGATAAATGATTAAGTAATTCTACCCGGAAACTTAACCATTAGGATTAGAGGTTATGTAGCATGGACAAGGAGTAATTAAAAATGATAACCATTGGGGAAGAAAGGAATGTATGTGTGTGCCGAAAGAAAACAAAGAGGAGCCTTAACCTATGTTTGAACCGACCCAGCTATAACTCTATGGAGATAAAATAAGACAGCGAGAGCCCCTCCAGGTTTTCTGTATCTGGGGGGGACTGGAACTGTCAGCTGAGTGGTAATAAACTGTGGTGAGACTTCAGGGGATAATCCAAATATAGTGTGTATGTATGTGCGTTAGTTTAAGAGAAGGGATAAAAAGAACGGTTTTGTATATGCACGGCAGAGCTCTCTAAATAAACATTCCTGACAATTGTAGCTGGGCCTCCGCTGATTCATTTCAACCAGTTTCTTACAAACTCTGGGTTTCAGGCTGAGTAATTAATTCAATTTAGTATTATGTACAACTGAGAACAAAATTCTCTTAACAACTGCACAATAAAATTTCACATAACATTACACATTATCACATACCCATGAACTCAAGTAACCTCTACTGTAAACTTGTGAATGAGGAGGATGTAGGATATTTTGAGGGCACTCACGCTCTCACTCGTTTCACATATGAAAATGATGCAATGTGTTTAAGTTGTTGATGATATGTTATGTGACATCATGTTTCTCATGCGCATGAGACTCGAAATTGAGCTCAGGTGCATCCTGTTTCCATTGATCATCCTTGATGTTTCTACAACTTGATTGGAGTACACCTGTGGTAAATTTAATTGATTGGACATGATTTGGAAAGGCACACACCTGTCTATATAAGGTCTCACAGTTGAAAGTGCAAGTCAGTGCAAAAACCAAGCCATGAGGTTGAAGGAATTTTCTACAGAGCTCCCAGACAAGGTTGTTTTGAGGCACAGATCTGGGGAAGGGTACCAAAATATTTCTGCAGCATTTATTGTCCCCAAGAACACAGTGGCCTCCATCATTCTTAAATGGAAGAAATCTGGAACCACCAAGACTCTTCCTAGAGCTGGCTGCCCGGCCAAACTGAGCAATCGGGGGAGTAGGGCCTTGGTCAGGGAGGCAGCGCAAGTGGGGACACTTCAGGCTGAGGTATGAGTTTCACACACAGGCAGCTGGTGGCACCTTAATTGGGGAGGACAGGCTCATAGTACTGGCTGGAATGGAATACATGGAATGGTATCGACAAATCAAACATGTGTCCGAAACCATTCAATTTACTCCATTCCAGCTATTATGAGCCATCCTCCCATCACCAGCCTCCTGTGGTTTCACAGATCCCCATCTGCTACACAAGGAATTGAGAAAAGACCTGAGATTCACCCGAAGCATCTATATTGTGCTGGTTACTATAACCTCTGTCCCCATACAGCGGAGGAGCAGGTGCTTCAGAAGATGGAGGAGAACAAGCAGAAGGTTCGTCTGGGCCAGCCGGTGGAGGGAGAGTACCTCACACCTCCTGGTCAGTGAACAGATGTCTGTCACTGAGATACTGGGGTCCATCACTGAGCTACTGCTGGCTGGGGTCGATACGGTGAGGTGTGTGTTTTATGTAGCGCTGTTTCACAGTAGGGTGTGACAGGGTGGCAACAGTAGTGGAGAAAGGGGTGAAGGCCTGGTGGGGGACATGTTTTTTTTGTTGTTATTTTAGATTGTGAACATTTTCAACATAACCACATTAGCTACCTACGTCAAAGACAGTCAGAGTAAGCACCATAACAGTATCAGTACCATTGTCTCATTGGTGCCCGCCTCCCTAATCAGACCATAAAAATATAATTACTGGTCAATTAACGTAATACTAATATTATTAGCCTACAACCTATTCCTATTGTAATTGTATTTCTATGCTGCAGACATCCAACACCATCTCGTGGTCTCTGTACCACATGGCCCTGGAGCCAGAGATCCAGGAGAAGCTGTACCAGGAAGTGATCAGTGTCTGCCCGGGGGACAAGGTGCTTACTAGTGATGACATCACTAGAATGCCCTGGCTCAAGGCTGTTGTCAGGGAGACACTACAATAAGTTGTCAGTCATCTGTCATTCTGTAAATTCACTCATTATAAAATTCATAATGGGTTATGTATTGTTACATGCAGTATATGTCAATGTGCCTATAATTTATTCTTAATTAGTCAAATGGAGCCAATCCTTTCCTCTCTACCCCTTGTGACTTTCTCCTATACTCTCTCCAGGATGTACCCAGGAGTACCAGGAAACGCCCGCATCAATGTGGAAAATGGCATAGTTGTGGGCGACCACCTCTTCCCCAAAAATGTGACTTACTCTTCTACCATCTTGTACTGTTGGAAATGTTTGCTATTGGTGAACTAAAGTACTTTTATTTTCATCCTGTGTGGAGATATGATCACACTTGTATATCCAGAGATATACTTTCACCCTTAACTTCAGTATTTTAAATGGTTTGTTAATATCGCTCACACCAAACAGTATACCACTGATCAGAGTTAGAGCAGCTGTATTTGACTGTTCTCCCTCTCTATAGTCCTTTCCCTCTATCTCAATTCAATGGGCTTCATCTCTCTCCTCCTTCCTTTCCATCCCAGACTTGTTCCACCTGTGTCACTATGTCGTGTCCTATGACCAAGCAGTGTTCCCGGAGCCCCAAGCCTTCCTGCTTGAACGCTGGCTCTGTGTGGGCTGGGGAAAGACAAGAACCAGCACCACGGCTCAGTACCCTTTGGTTTCGGGGGCCGGGCCTGCTTGGGCAGGAGGTTGGCCGAGCTGGAGATGTACCTCATCCTCTCCAGGGTAAGACATCCAGGCCTGCTCTGTAGTTGTATAGTACCCCTACTGTTATGCGGAGCAGCACAGGGGAACCTAAGAACAGACTCAAACCAGGAAACGGGGATGAATGAACCAAGATATTTATTGTAACACAGGAAGTGATTAAGTGCAGATCCAGGGAAGCTTGGATGAGTTGTAGGAAACCAGATATTGAGGTTGGAGTGAGCTGGGTTGGGACAGGATAAACAGGTCCGGAGGGGAATCCAAGGGAGAGATGATCAGTTGAATCCAGAACAGGGTAGCAGGGTGGTGAAATGTGGAACAGGAACCAGTCAGAGCGGCAAAACTACAATGAGGAGAAACGGCGTCAGGCAAGGAAATAGGCACAGCAGGAAACAGGATCTTAAATGACAACAAATAGCTAGAAGCATGACTGACTGAACAGAGATTATGATCTGGCAGAGTGGAAGTGGCAGGACTGAGTATTTGTAGAGGTCTTGATTATGGAACGGGTTGCAGCTGGTGGGGAACTGCTGACTCCAGCACACCTGTCTCCAACCACACACACACACAGAGGGAGAGAACTGGGGGAAATGGCTGCAGGTCAAAGAGACACCGGATGTCCACTAGGGAGGGCAGCAGGAGCAGATGTGACACCTACAGCATATGCCCTTCATTCAACAGTGTTATGTAGAACTGTGATAGTAGCTTGGGATTCAGACCACATGCTTTTCTGCATCTGGAAACGATCAGGCAACTGTGTGATGGGATGCTGTATTGTCTCTTGCACTGTCTTTTATACGTTTCCTTCAGTGACTTTCACATTTCATTTGACAGTGCCTCTAGAGGGCAGATGGGTTAAAGCTACTTTAGGTTATACATGTTTAACCTACTTTTTAGCTGCAGCCTCAAGACATTGAGTTAGTTATAACTGTTGATCTAGTCTGTAGTAACCCTCTAATATAATCAGGTTCAGCTGGTTGTGGTGTTCCTCTGTTAGCTTTGCATTGGAGAGAACATGACAGACCAGACCTTCAACTTTGGTCTAATTCATCCCATCTGGATACATGGTAATAACATTAGTCTTTGTCTGTCTGTTGGCAAGGAATATGTAATCATCAACTTAACTTGGGTTGTTGGAAGGAGTTGTACTTTCAAACCTCCTGACTTGAAGATCCTGTATAGGACTCTAATGTTATTTTATTGGCTGCCCCCGCCCCTCTGGAAACTTCTTTGTCAAAGCTATGGATCTGGATCAGAGTTCTGGGCATGTGTTATTTTACACACGCTACGTAGCTACTGCTCACACTCCCCATCCGTTTACCTTTCTCACTTTATTCAGTCTCTTCTAAACCATGTTGCTGTAGCTGATCTCTGCCTCATAATTCTGAACAGTTGAAATAATAAACCCTGTAGTGATTTGAATGACATCCCCAAAAATATTTATTGAAGGTTATAGAACCTTCTGTCTGTTGTAACAGATATTGAAGTGGCACAACCAGGACAGTCCCTACACATTGCATAGGAGCAAAAACAATTAGCGTTTTGTGTGATGTACACTAATCTTTATAGTTGCTGTCATATTGTAGCCACTAGTCAGAGTTCCTGTACAAATGATGTAACTAGTACCGCATGAGTAGGCTACCTAACTGTTCCACCTCTGGGCAGCCGAACGTTCTAGGCAGCTCTAGCATGTGTATCCGGACCAGTAACTAGAGTCTGACAATGGATGAGTTCAGTAGGCTGCGCTATTATTCCTTATGTGGTTTGTCAACTACTGCTTTAGACTGCCTACTAGTTGTGATAATATTCATTGTTATGTTGCGAGAGGAGTTGCTAAAAAAAGAACTAGCCAATGTTTGCAATGATGAGAAAATAATTGCTATTTTGACTGCCTGTATGTCTTGCTTGTGTTTGTTATGTTTGCCTAAATATACTGTTACAACAGACAAAGTTTGTACGAACATGTTGATCATGTCTTTTGTTTAGAACACGATAGCTGAATATATTTGCATTGACCCCTCCCATTTGTACGCTGCTGCTTCTTTGTTTATTATCTGACTAGTCAATTCCCTCTACCTACGTTTACAGTACCAGTCAAAAGTTGGAATTCCTACACGTTGGAGAATGATAGTTTTGATGTCTTCACTATGAAATAACACATATGCAATAATGTAGTAACCAAAAGTGTTAAACAAATCAAAATATATTTTATATTTGAGATTCTTTAAAGTAGCCACCCTTTGCCTTGATGACAGCTTTGCACACTCTTGGCATTCTCTCAACCAGCTTCATGAGGTACAGTAGCCACATGGAATGCATTTCAATTAACAGGTGTGCCTTAAGTTAATTTGTGTAATTTTGTTTCCCCTTAATGCGTTTGAGCCAATCTGTCACGCCCTGATCTGTTTTACCTGTCCTTGTGATTGTCTCCACTAGAGGTCGACCGATTAATCGGAATGGCCGATTTCAAGTTTTCGTAACAATCGGAAATCGGTGTTTTTGGGCGCCGATTAGATTTTTTTATTTATTTTAATTATATATATTTTTAATCTTTATTTAACTAGGCAAGTCAGTTAAGAACACATTCTTATTTTCAATGACGGCCTAGGAAAAACGAGGCAGAACGACAGATTTTTAACCTTGTCAGCTCGGGGGATCCAATCTTGCATTGATTACATTGCACTCCACGAGGAGCCTGCCTGTTAGCGAATGCAGTAAGTTGCTAGCTAGCATTAAACTTATCTTATAAAAAACAATCAATCAATGACTGTCATTGCTCCAATGTATACTTAACCATAAACATCAATGCCTTTCTTAAAATCAATACACAAGTATATATTTTTAAACCTGCATATTTAGCTAAAAGAAATCCAGGTTAGCAGGCAATATTAACCAGGTGAAATTGTGTCATTTCTCTTGCGCTCATTGCACGCAGAGTCAGGGTATATGCAACAGTTTGGGCCGCCTGGCTCTTTGCGAACTAATTTGCCAGAACTTTACGTAATTATGACAACATTGAAGGTTGTGCAATGTAACAGGAATATTTAGACTCATGGATGCCACCCGTTAGATAAAATACGGAACGGAATAAACGTTTTGTTTTCGAGGTGATAGTTTCCGGATTAGTCAAAGGTATATGGTTTAGAGAGAAATAGTCGACGTGTTATAATTCCTGTAATAACTTGCGGCTGAATTTGAAAGGGGTTCCTTCGTTATTTTACCGTTCATGTCTTCCATAGAGAATGTCTTGATCTACTTCAAATAAGGTCTGTGTTTCGTGCAGGCTTAAACTGCCTCTACGTTTTGATACCCGTGTAAATCTCACTAGGATAAGGTAACGTTTGTCAACATATTTTCATAAATCCACTCTACAATTTTTTTTATCTTCGCTTATATTTAGCCAATGTTGATCAGAGTTACCTTGTCCTATGGATATCTACACAGTTATAAAATTGGCACGGTGATGTAAGCCTACACGAAACACAGACCTTTAAGTGAATCTAAAAATATCCTATGGAATAAATGAATGAACCGCTTTTCAGATTTTGCTAGGTGTCATGGGAATTATGACTCGCACTTTGGTTGTCAATTCTTACCATGCCCATTATTAAAATAGGATTTCCTGCATATAGAAATTAAAGTTTTTGTCTTCAACATTCATCACAGGTAACTTAAACTCTATTTTTATTCAAACAGTTGAGAGTATTTGTCTTCTAAGCAGACTCTTCAGTATCATTGTCACTTCAGAGCTGTGTATTTATGTATTATATTAAGTTAAAATAAGTGTTCATTGTTCATTCAGTATTGTTGCAATTGTCATTATTACAAAAGTGTGTGTGTGTGTGTGATATATATATATATATTTTTTTTAATAAATCGGCCGATTAATCGGTATCGGCTTTTTTTGTCCTCCAATAATCGGTATCGGCATTGAAAAATCATAATCGGTCGACCTCTAGTCTCCACCCCCTCCAGGTGTCGCTTATTTTCCTTGGTGTATTTATCCGTGTTAACTGTCTCTCTGTGCCAGTTCGTCAAGTCAACCAGCGTGTTTTTCCCGTGCTCCTGCTTTTTATTTTCTCTTTTGCTAGTCCTCCCGGTTTTGACCCTTGCCTGCCCTGACTCTGAACCCGCCTGCCAGACCATACTGCCTGCCCTGACTCTGAACCCGCCTGCCTGACCATACTGCCTGCCCTGACCTTGAGCTTGCCTGCCACTCTGTACCTCCTGGACTCTGACCTTGTCATGATCTTTTTGCCTGTCCGTGACCATTCTCTTGCCTGCCCCTTGGTTCGAGTCTCTGATATTTATTCGTAACCATCTGCCTCCCGTGTCTGCATCTGGGTCTCGCCCTGTGCCCTTATACAATCAGTTGTGTTGTGACAAGGTACGGGTGGTATACAGAAGATGGCCCTATTTGGTAAAAGACCAAGTCCATATTATGGCAACAACAGCTCAAATAAGCAAAGAGAAACGACAGTCAATCATTACTTTAAGACATGACAAGGGCTATGATGAAACTGGCTCTCACGAGGACAGGAAAGTATGACCCAGAGTTGCCTCTGCTACAGAGAATAAGTTCATTAGAGTTACCAGCCTCAGAAATTGCAGCCCAAATAAATGCACTACAGAGTTCAAGTAACAGACACATCTCAACATCAACTGTTCAGAGAAGACTGTGTGAATCAGGCCTTCATGGTCGAACTGCTGCAAAGAAATCTGTCCTTTGCCAGTGACACTTTCAGTGATTTATTTAGAATTCAAGGCACACTTAACCAGCATGGCAACCACTGCATTCTGCTGCGATAGTACCACTAGGCCCAAACAGGATGGCCTATCATTTGTTTTTCAATAGGACAATGACCCAACATACCTCCATGAGGTGTAAAAACTATTTGACCAATAAGAGTGATGAAGTGCTGCTTCAGATGACCTGGCCTCCACAATCACCCGACCTCAACCCAATTGAGATGGTTTGGGATGCGTTGGACCGCAGAGTGGAGGAAAAGCAGCCAACAAGTGCTCAGCATATGTGGGAACTCCTTCAAGACTGTTGGAAAATAATTCCAGGTGAAGCTGTTTGAGAGAGTGCCAAGAGTGTGCAAAGTTGTCATCAAGGCAAAGGGTGGCTACTTTCAAGATTTTAAAATATATTTTGATTTGTTTAACACGTTTTTGGTTACTACATGATTCCATGTATTATTTTATAGTTTTGATGTCTTCACTATTATTCTACAATGTAGAAAACAGTACAAATAAAGAGAAATCCTTCAATAAGTAGTTGTGTCCAATTTTTACTGGTACTGTACATATTACCTCGACTTACCTTTGCCCCCACACATTTTGTATTTAATTAGGATCCACATTATCTGTTGCAAAACTAGCAGCTATTCCTGGGGTCCACACAACATGAAACATAATACAGAACATCAATAGACAAGAACAGTGTGGTGGAAATTCTAATCAACAGTGAGGAGAGACGAGGTCAATCACCAATCAGGATATTACTTTATTCAAAACATATTAATAAGGAAAGCATAGAGCAATTGCTTCTATAATGATGAGGCTGGTCGGCTCAACACTTCCAAGTGTTGTGGCGAGTAGCTCTGACATACACAAATATTTTATAGAAAAGATTCGCCCATTTAGTCTTCATGACAAACAGCAGATGAATGGAATGGGTCACAAGGTGAAATTTGATATATGTGAAAGGAGTATCCCGCAGCCAGATAGTACATTTTACATTTACATTTAAGTCATTTAGCAGACGCTCTTATCCAGAGCGACTTACAAGTTGGTGCATTCACCTTATGATGTCCAGTGGAACAACCACTTTACAATAGTGCATCTAACTCTAAGGGGGGGGGGGGGTTAGATAGTATTTGCTATGAAGACTGTTCTTATTGTTTAGTCTGGGCCCTAAGATGATGCTCCGATCTCATTCCTGGTACTTCATAGCACAGAAACACCAATGCATTCTATGGCATAAATCAATTGTCAACTCCAGATACTCCCATCTCAAGTAAAACCCCTTCATGACCACACACATGGACAAGCTCACTGAGGAGTGAGCCTCTAGGTCATACACTACCCCAGGATAGGTGCAACATCAGAGATGACATACAATGGTTCCAGACACTACCCCACACATCTTTTCTCAGACCTTATATTTATTCTGTTTTTATTTCACTTTTATTTAACCAGGTAGGCCAGTTGAGAACAAGTTCTCATTTACAACTGCGACCTGGCCAAGATAAAGCAAAGCAGTGCGACACAAACAACACAGAGTTACACATGGAATAAACAAACGTACAGTCAATAACACAATAGAAAAAATCTATGTACAGTGTGTGCAAATGAGGTTTAGGTTAGGGAGGTAGGCAATAAATAGGCCATAGTGGCGAAGTAATTACAATTTAGCATTTAAACACTGGAGTGATAGATGTGCAAAAGATGAATGTGCAAGTAGAGATACTGGGGTGCAAAGGAGCAAAAAAATAAATAACAATATGGGGATGAGGGAGTTGGATAGTGTCACGCCCTGACCATAGAGAGCGGTTTATTCTCTATGTTGGTTGGAGCGTGATAGTGACTAGGGTGGGTCATCTAGGTGATTAATGGTTTATGTTGGCCTGGTATGCTTCCCAATCAGAGACAGCTGTTTATCGTTGTCTCTGATTGGGGATCATATTTAGGCAGCCATTTCCCCTTTGTGTTTTGTGGGATCTTGTCTACAGATAGTTGCCTGTGTGCACACCAGTAGCTTCACGTTTCGTTCAGTATTTTGTTGTTTTTGTTCGGTGTTCATTTAAATAAAAGAAAATGTATGCCTACAACACTGCACCAATCCTTACGACGATCGTGACAGATGGGATATTTACAGATGGGCTATGTAAAGGTGCAATGATCTGTGCGCTGCTCTGACAGTTGATGCTTAAAGTTAGTGAGGGAGATATGCGACTCCAGCTTCAGTGATTTTTGCAATTGGTTCCAGTCATTGGCAGCAGAGAACTGGAAGGAAAGGCGGCCAAAAGAGGTATTGGCTTTGGGGGTGACCAGTGAAATATACCTGCTGGAGCGCGTGCTACGGGTGGGTGCTGCTATGGTGACCAGTGAGCTGAGATAAGGCAGGGCTTTATCTCCCCAAAGGAGGGAGTGACTGGCGCACAGACATTGTGGAGACAAGTGGTTCCCCATTAATCACGCCATCCCTTCACATGGTTTAGAATAGGTAAAGACACAATTACATGTGAAGATAATGTTCTCTTCTCTTTCTGATATTCTGCATAGCACCAGAGACATGTGAAAGACAAGTCTGACTTCTCCCCTCTCTGGGACCCAGTTGACTGAGCCCCAGCTGAGGGAGAAGTGCAACTGCCAACACCAAAGTCCGAAGGGATACATTCTAATAACAAGCATATCATATAAGAATATTATGCAGATAAGACTTTTTTTTTTTATTCAACCACAACAGCTCAAGGACAGAACTACATAATTTTTTTTAAAGGCACACGTAGCCTACATATCAATGCATACACACAAACTATCTAGGTCAAATCGGGGAGAGGCTTGTGCCGTGAGGATTTTTTATCTGTTTTTTGAAACCAGGTTTGCTGTTTATTTGAGTAATATGAGATGGAAGGAAGTTCCATTCAATAAGGGATCTTATAATACTGTACACTTTCTTGAATTTGTTCTGGATTTCGGGACTGGGAAAAGACTCCCGGTGGCATGTCTGGTGGGATAAGTGTGTGTGTCAGAGCAGTGTGTAAATTGACTATGCAAACAATTTGGGATTTTCAACACATTAATGTTTCTAATAAAAGGAAGAAGTGATGCAGTCAGTCTCTCCTCAACTCTTAGCCAAGAGAGACTGGCATGCATAGTATTTATATCAGCCCTCTGATTACAATGAAGAGCAAAACCTCCCGCTATGTTCTGGGCCAGCTGCAGCTTAACTAGGTCTTTCCTTGCAACACTGGACCACACAACTGCACAGTAATCAATATTAGACAAAACTAGAGCCTGCAGAACTAGCTTTTTGGAGTGTGGTGTCAAAAAAGCAGAGCATCTCTTTATTACGGCCAGACCTCTCCCCATCTTTACAACCATTGAGTTGTGTGCATGTTTTGACCATGACAGTTTACAATCTCAGGTAATGCCAATTAATTTAGTCTCCTCAACTTGTGTAACAGTCACACTATTCATTACCAGATTCAGCTGAGGTCTTGAACTTAAGGAATGATTTGTACCAAATACAATGCTCTTAGTTTTAGAGATGTTCATGACCAGTTTATTACTGGCCACCCATTCCAAAACAGACTGCAACTCTTTGTTAATGGTTTTAGTGACTTCATTAGCTGTGGTTGCTGATGCGTATATGGTTGAATCATCAGCATACATAGACACGCATGCTTTGTTTAATGCCAGTGGCAGGTCATTGGTAAAAATAGAAAAGAGTAGAGGGCCTAGAGAGCTGCCCTGCGGTACACCACACTTTACATGATTGACATTAGACATTAGAAAACCCTTTGAGTTATATTAGATAGATAACTCTGAATCCACGATATGGCAGAGGTTGAAAAGCCATAACACAAGTTTTTTTAACAACAGGGAAAAATCTAACAGTACAGCTCCCACAATCTTATTATCAATTTCTTTCAACCAATCATCAGTCATTTGTGTCAGTGCAGTACATGTTGAGTGCCCTTCTCTATAAGCATGCTGAAAGTCTGTTGTTCATTTGTTTACAGAGAAAAAGCTTTGTATTTGGTCAAACACAATTTTTTCCAACAGTTTGCTAAGAGCTGGCAGCAAGATTATAGGTCTGCTGTTAGAACCAGTAAAGGCCGCTTTACCACACTTGGGTAGCGGAATGACTTTGGCTTCCCTCCAGGCCTGAGGACAAAGACTTTCCTATAGGATCAGATTGAAAATGTGACAGATAGGAGTGGCTATAGACTCAGCTACCATCCTCAGTAGCTTTCCATCTAAGTTGTCAATGCCAGGAGGTTTGTCATTATTGATCAATAACAATACATTTTCCACCTCTCCCACACTAACTTTCAAAATTCAAACTTGCACTGCTTTTCTTTCATTATTTGTTTTTTTATACATGAATACAATTGCTCACTGTTCGTTGTTGGAATTTCCTGCCTAAGTTTGCCCACTTTGCCAATGAAATAATCATACAAATAATTAGCAACATCAAATGGTTTTGTGATGAATAAGCCATCTGATTCGATGAAAGATGGAGTTGAATTCGTCTTTCTGCCCATAATTTAATTTAATTATTTCTGTCATTGATCTTGGCTTCATAATACAGTTTCCTCTTCTTTTTGTTGAGCTTAGTCACATAATTTCTTAATTTGCAGTAAGTAAACCAGTCAGATGTGCAGCCAGAATTATTAGCCACTCCTTTTGCCCCATCTCTTTCAACCATACAGTTTTTCAATTCGTCATCAATCCACGGAGCCTTAACAGTTCTAACAGTCAGTTTCTTAACAGGTGCATGTTTATCAATAATTGGACGAAGCAATTTCATAAATTCATCAAGTGCAGCTTCTGGATACTCCTTATTAATCAAATCAGACCAACACATATTTTTTACATCATCTACATAAGAGTATCAGCAACATCTTTTGTATGATTTCTTATACACTATTTTAGGCCCAGCTGTTGGAACTTTGGCTTTCCTGGATATAGCCACTATATTGTGATCACTGTGTCCAATGGGTACAGATACAGCTTTAGAACAAAGTTCTACAGTATTAGTAAAAATGTGATCGATACATGTGGATGATCTTGTTCCTGTAGTGTTTGTAAACACCCTGGCAGGTTGATTAATAACCTGAACCAGATTACAGGCACTGGTTACAGTAAGAAGCTTCCTCTTGAGCGGACAGCTTGATGAAAACCAGTCAATATTCAGGTCCTCAAGAAAGTAGACACTATCAAGCATTTCACACATAATATTTAGATACTGACTGTTAGCACTTGGTGGCCTTTAAAAAAAAAAATCCACCTATATTTAACCAGGTAGGCCAGTTGAGAACAAGTTCTCATTTACAACTGCTGTCACGACTTCCGCCGAAGTTGGTCCCTCTCCTTGTTCGGGCGGCGTTCGGCAGTTGAAGTCACCGAACTTCTAGCCATCGCTGATCCACTTTTCATTTTCCATTGGTTTTGTCTTTTCTTCCATCACACCTGGTTCCAATTCCATCAATTACATGTTGTGTATTTAACCCTCTGTTCCCCCCCATGTCCTTGTCCGTAATTGTTTCTTGTAGTGCTTGTGCACGGTATGCTGGTATTTACAGGGTTTTGTTTGACCCATTTATTGTATTGTTCTGTTGACGGTGGTTTATGGATATTAAACGACACCGTTGTAAATCAGTTTTCACTCTCCTGCACCTGACTTCTCTGCCGCCATTACGCACCTTACTACAACTGCGACCTGGCCAAGATAAAGCAAAGCAGTGCGACAAAAACAACAACAGAGCATTACACATGGGATAAGCAAACAAACAGTCAATAACACAATAGAAAAATCTATGTACAGTGTGTGCAAATGTAGATAGCCTATTACAACACCCCAAAAGAAAAGGCTTTAGATGTGCCAAGTGAATCTGCACCCACAATACTTCAGTAACACTTGGCATAAGATCTTCTCTAAGCAATACAGGGATATGGCTCTGAATATATACAGCAACACCTCCACCATAAGCGTTTCTGTCTCTTCTATAAATGCTATATCCTTGTATTGCTACTGGTGTATCATCAAATGAATTATCTAAGTGTCACGCCCTGACCTTAGAGATCCCTGTTTATTCTCTATATTTTGGTTAGGTCAGGGTGTGCCTAGGGTGGGTACTCTAGTTTTTGTATATCTATGTTTTCTTCTCTTTTTTGGCCTAGTATGGTTTGCAATCAGAGGCAGCTGTCTATCGTTGTCTCTGATTGGGGATCATACTTAGGCAGCCCTTTTTCCCACCTTCAGTTGTGGGATCTTGTCTTTGTTTGTTGCATGGGTTGCACTCCTAAGCTTTTTGTTCGTTGAGTTGTTTATTGTTTTTTTGGTGGAACATTTTAATAAAGAAAATGTATGCCTACCACGCTGCGCCTTGGTCTCATTCGAACAACGGACGTAACACTAAGTGAGTCTCAGAAATGGCTAATATATGAATGTAATCTGATGTTAGCAAGTTATTGATTTCATGAACCTTATTTCTAAGGCTACATATATTCATATGGGCCATTTTCAGCTCTTTCCTGGGTAGCTTATCAGAGATAGACATAATACTGAAAAGAGCAGACAAAGCAAGAGAAAAAATGTACATTCAGCAGTCCATTAATCAATTGGTGTGTGTGCTGTGGGGTTGAGGCTACGAACCCATAGGCTTGGCTCTCTCATCCCTTCCAGGCTTCTGGGAGGGAGGGTGGACAATGAGCCTGTCATAGCGGATGTAAGCAATGTCCCCACGCGCTCAGGCAGCTTTCATGGCTGGGATCAGTTCTTTCCTCTTCTGGCGCACAGCTTCAGGATAGTCCTCGTTGAGGAAGATATACGTTCCTCTCAAGATCTTGGAATGTATATAGCACATTGACTCTGTACCGGTACCACCTGTAAATAGCCTCATTGCTGTTATTTTATTGTTGCTCTTTAATTATTTTGTATTATTAATCTTTTTATTATATATTTTTTTCTTCAGTTTATTTTTGTAAATACTTTCTTAACACGTATTTTTCTTAACTGCATTGTTTGTTAAGGGCTTGTAAGTAAGCATTTCACTGTTGTATTCGGCGCATGTGACAAATAACATAACATAATAACATAAATCTCCATATCAACAGCCACGGCAAGTCAGGTTCAAGAAAATCCGGAACACATTGTGATTAAACACTGCCATTGATTGTCCCACTTGGAAAGTTCATATTTCTATGTAATTGTACTATTCATATGATGTTCTACCTTTTATCTATTCTTTATATCTCTTTTCATTTAACATGTGGAGAGCTGACATTCTATCAGACTAGGACAATAACATCATATAATCAATGTGTTTTCCTCTTTCCTCACAGTTGATAAAACACAATGAAATACGCACTGACCCTACCGGAGCCACAGTCAAGCCAATCACAAGAACCCTTCTGGTCCCTTCTGGTCCCTGCTACCCCAGTCAACCTGCAGTTTATTGAAAGGACAGTCTAGCAGCAGGAGGAACCAATGGCAGTAGAAGGAGTTTCCTTACAAACCACATTAGTATGCACACGGTGTACGTCTTCCTGTCACCAAGCACTACTTTACGGATGGTCACTTGGTGTACTTTATCTCACTTAACTTTCCCATACCTTAACAAACAGCGATGAACATTAAGCTAGCCTGCTATCCCGGGGCTAGTACCTGTCAGACGGGGCTAGTAGAAAATGTGCCTCACTAACCCGACGGCTAGTGAAATCTGTCCTTTTTCAAGTATCGCATGGCACATATTTTTGACCTGGGCTAGTAAATATTGTGATCGACTAGTCAGGCTGGCCACTGCCCAAAATATTTAAGTTCCATCCCTGACATTAACAAGTGACCCACAAATGTGTAACATCATGACCACAACACAGTGAGACCACAGTGAGGCCCTGTTGCGGACCATTCGATGTCATTAGTTTAACATGTATTTGTGTAAATACGTTTATTTTAACTGCTCCAGTTGAGGCTATTTACTCTTTGTCACTAACAAACGCAGTGTCATTTAAAAAAAAAGTTATGTGATTTTAACATGTATTTTATATTAAAATGACTATGCACATACTATTATAGATGATAATTACCTAAAAATATATGTTGTTAATGTTATAAATTCAGTATTGAAGACCAACAGGATTTTCTCCACCAACCATGGCAACTTTGATTATTCAAGCAGTGGGATAAAAGTCTTAGGCATACTGAACAGTATTTTATCACAAAATATATTCCGTAAAAGTCCTGTTATTCATGTTTTCATAGTATAGTTTGATATGACTCCTCCCCATCCCTAGATAATCATTCTTTCTGGCATGATTTGGAGTTAATTGTGACATAAAATGCCTTTTCCAAGTCAGTATTGTGGATTCAGAGTGAGTCATTAGATAATAAGGGTGTTAATAAGGAATATTACTATCAGATCTGTTTCCCATTTGGCACAGACGTCAATTCAACGTCTATTCCGCGTTGGTTCAACGCCATTTCATTGAAATGACGTGGAAACAGCGTTGATTCAACCAGTGTGTACCCAGTGGGCTGCGTCTTTTAGTTACAGTGGTAGAAAAAGTACCCAATTGTCATACTTGAGTAAAAGTAAAGATACCTTAATAAAAAATGACTCAAGTAAAAGTGAAAGTCACCCAGTAAATTACTGCTTGAGTAAAAGTCTAAAATGATTTGGTTTTAAATATACTTAAGTATCAAAAGTAAATGTAATTGCTAAAATATACTTAAGTATCAAAAGTAAAAGTACAAATAATTTCAAATTTCTTACATTAAGCAAACCAGATGGCCCCATTTTCTTGTTTTTTTAATTTACAGAAAGCCAAGGCACACTTCAACACTCAGACATAATTTACAAACGAAGCATGTGTGTTTATTGAGCCCGCCAGATCAGAGGCAGTAGATGACCAGGGATGTTCTCTTGACAAGTGTGTGAATTGTACCATTTTCCTGTCCTGCTAAGCATTCACAATGTAACAAGTAATTTTCGGTGTCAGGGAAAATGTATGGATTAAAAAGTACATGATTTTATTTCGGAATGTAGTGAAGTAAAAGTTGTCAAAATATAAATAGTTAAGTGCAGATACCCCAATAAACTACTTAAGTAGTACTTTAAAGTATTTTTGGTTCCCCTTTTCTTGTGCTCTCTCTCTCTCTTCCTCTCTCTCCTCTCTTTATCTCTCTCCCCCTTTCCCATCTCTCTCCTTTGTCTCTCTCTCTCTCTCTTTCTCTCTCTCTCTCTCATTAACTATTTCATTCAGCACACACATTCCACAACAACTCAGATGAATTATGTAGTCAGTGTCTCTACTGCCTGTGGTGCTATGCATAGGAGATGGGCTCTGGCACCATGGTGGAACTCCATAACACATCAAAGGATAATGTGAATGGCATATGCTAAACATTCATTTATTTTACAATAGGAGTCTATTGACAATGACAAATACAACCCATTGGCATGGCAGGGGTTTATTTGGGAAATAGTTTTATGCTAATATTACTGTATAGACTACCGAGTTTTACAATGCATTGGGATTTTTAGAGGCCTCATTGTCTCCTAGATGTTGGAAATCGGGAAATAGAAGAAGAAATGAATGATACTTTTTTGTAGGAATAGTTGTTTTTGAGTCACTTCAACAACAGTACAATCAGTGAGAAACAATGCACTTTTTGAACAACCAGAAATGCATAACTTGTCCCAATTATAAGTACCAGAAAGTATGGAAATTGTCCACTTCATAAGGTACCCTACTCTGCATGAGCAAACACGTACTGTTACTATCCACCAATGTGACTCGTGGGACTCACGATGATCACTTCAGGCTAATTTCAACAGGCACTCCACGCCCAGGTTTGCGGGTTAAAAAACACAAACAAGAACTCTATTGTGAATCCAAAGAGTCTGGCTCACAGGCGGGTTCCCATACTCAACTGCTCTCTGTAAAGTAAGATCCGCTATTCAATTGACTACGTGACAGGATCAGATCTGCACTGAAAAGTCATTGAAGATTAAGTCAAAAATTCATGGATCTGGAGTGGAATATTAACTAACGGGTTGAACATATGTTATAAGAGAACTGCGTTTCCATTGCTGCGCTCACAGTCACAGACAGACAAGAGAGGGACGGACTTGGACTCACGTCAAGAGGTCCACCGACCGATGCAACACTAGTGCCAAAAACACTTCAGAAAATACACAGGAATGGGGAAACGAAAGGGTAATGCGTGCATAGACTTTTGGAAAATAAAGTATTCGGAAGATGTTTTTTATTGGATGCATGGGCCGTGGATTATTGAAGGAAAGCGTTTTATGCACAAATGTTATCAATAGTTGTGACAATTGACAAAAATGACGCGTTTGATAGCGCTGTCTGCAACTTTCAGACTGTTGTGATAATGGTGTATGCATTCAGTGTTTTCACAGGATGGATCTAGGCAAATTGCTAACATATGTGCTCGATTTATAGAAATGCTGAAATACTGTATGTGTAGTGGTTGACATTTTGCCTTCAGTAACCACGTTTCCATACACAGTTTTTATGCTATTAAAGTGATACCATCATGACAGCTGTGATGGAAACATGAAGTTTCCGTACAATTTTATAAATGCCGACGGATGATTTGTTCGTTCTACATGGTGGGATCTTTTGTGTTGGTAAAATGTATTATGCGAGAAATGGCGGTGGAAACTTTTTGTTAAAATATTGATATAATAACCATCATATCGAAGTAAATTTGAAGTCACGCGATGATATGGGTGTGTGGTCCTCCCACGACGACTCGGGAAACGTTGTCTACAGATAATAAATAAATGATGATGAATTTCACAGGGTGGTGAAAGTGCACGGTGATGTTTCTTTTTCAATAATAATATAGGATATTTTTATTCGGTACATGAAAACTTACACGAAAAAGTACATTTTGTGTGCACTATGTCATCACCCACTTATTTCTATCCACAGGTATGTTTGGTCGAAACACCACTGGTGGGAAAATGCACATTTTCTTTATGCGGATTCTAGAATATTTGGATGAAAATCTGTCACTTTTTCTATTTCAACTGTTCTACTCCGCTAGCCAGCACCTTGCCTAAACATGTGTACTATTCTTTCGCCTCCAGATTAGCCAATTGGAATCGAAATCTAGCTAGTGTTCGATTTTTACTGTAGAAAGTTCGGAAGATGTTTTCCATCACACCTGTCATTAGGCTTCTCAGACACCATCACTATTGCAAGGGAACTGATGCAACACGCACATTTTACTGAGTGTTTGTATTCGCCCATTTTCTAATTTGGCTATCTCATAAAATACAGGTTATTAGCATCAACCACTGTTTTCTCTTAGACCATAGCCTAATAATAATGAGTAGTCCATCATTAATTATTATTTTATTATTAATAGTCAGTCATGTAATAGAGTAATAATGACCATTTCCAAAATGATGCGCCAAATTTACTTGTATTTGTCCCTCCGTGAATACTGCAAGACGGGTTTGATTGAATAGTGCTCAAGTGAAAGTCTTACTCATTCCATAGACCAGCATTAGATAATGTAAATGCAGTATGTCATGTCATGTCCTAGCCAGCCCTACAAATATTACGCCAAATTCATGATATTAATAATACACTTAATATTTGGATATTGTCTTCATAGCGTAAATACATTTAAAAAATCTAATTTGATTGGTCACATGCACAGAATACAATAGGTGTAGACTTGTAATGTTAAATGCTTATATATGTTCATTTTGAATATCATGAATTTGGAGTACTATTTATAGGGCTAGTCATGTCCATGCATCTTGTGCATACAATACCTCTAAAATTATGTTATTTTGTGATTACTTCACAGAGCTCAAATTGGAAATTCATGAAAGTGGAAAGACAAGCAAATCACCGGTAATATTTTATATTTCTTCATGTTTTATTGCACAATATATTCATGGTCATGTATTTGGACCGCATTGAATAAGTAAAACAATGGATATTGACTGGAAAATTCTTGGCAAGATTTCTGGGTTTTCTTTCGTTGATCATTTCAACTTTCATTTCTTCTTCAGACTTATTATTAACTTCTCTTTTCTTTGGACCATGATTAATGTCAAATTACCTGTCAGTTGCTCTTTAGTCTAATCTGTAATGTGCTGGTGTGATTAATGAATGACTCTTTATAATGTATCCTAAATGGCATCCTATTCCCTATTTAGTGTACTATTTTAGACCAGAGCTTAATGGGCCCAGGTCAAAAGTACTACCCTATGTAGTGAATAGGGTGCCATTTGGGACGGAGACTTACTGACTCTTGCTCAGTAGTAAAGCATTATGGACAATAGCATCAACTGACTGACATGTTAGTATGAGTCATGTATTACTCTAGAAAACACATACAGCTTTTAATGACTCTCTCTCTCTCTCACACACACTCTTTCTCTATCTATCTATCTCTCTCTCTCTTTGTCTTTGTCTTTGTCTTTGTCTTTCTCTCTCTCTCTCTCTCTCTCTCTCTCTCTCTCTCTCTCTCTCTCTCTCTCTCTCTCTCTCTCTCTCTCTCTCTCTCTCTCTGTCTTTCGTTCCCTCTCTCTCTCTCTCTCTCTCTCTGTCTTTGTCTTTCGTTCCCTCTCTCTGTATCTCTCTCTCAATTCAATTCAATTCAATTCAATTTGCTTTATTGGCATGACGTAACAATGTACATATTGCCAAAGCTTGTTTACAATGTAAAAATGAGAATCAAAATTGTCAACGGGACAACAGTAACAACAATAACCAAGGGTCAAAATAACCATACATTCAACAATAACAATAAACATACAGTAAAGGACATGTGCAGGTTGATTGGTCTGTCAGACACTGTCCCTCAACTTATGGCAGGCAGCAATGTAGTGCGCTGCCAACCCACAGCTCTCTGCGTCCTCCCCCAACAGGACGGGTAGCCTATCCTCATCAGAGAGGTCTTTGAAACCTTGAATAAGAGTTTCAAATTTGGGGAAATGACACTCTCTAATTGTTTTATATTTTTGACATTTTGTCAGGAAATGCAGCTCCGTCTCAGGTTCTGCTATTGTGCAGTGGTTGCACAGCCTTTCCTCTACAGGGAGCCAGGTTTTCCTGTGTCTACCCTTCTCAATGGCAAGGCTGTGCTCACTGAGCCTGTACTTTGTCAAGGTTTTTCTAAAGTTTTGATCAGTAACCATGGTCAAATATTTAGCCACGGTGTACTGTCGATTTAGGGCCAGATAGCACTGCATTTTGCTCTGTGCTTGTGCTTGTGTTTCCCAATAAGCAATATAGTTTTGTTTTGACTGTGTTGTAATTTGGTTTATCCTGATTGATTGGATGTTCTGGTCCTGAGGCTTCAGTGTGTTAGTAGAACAGGTTTGTGAACTCAGCCCCAGGACCAGCTGGATGAGGGGACTCTTTTCTTTGTTCAGCTCTTGGTATTGCAGGGCTTGGTAATGATATGAGAGGGGGTCACTGTATTTTAGATGTCTCTCTCTGTCTTTGTCTTTCGTTCCCTCTCTCTCTCTCTCTCTCTCTCTCTCTCTCTCTCTCTCTCTCTCTCTCTCTCTCTCTCTCTCTCTCTCTCTCTCTCTCTCTCTCTCTCTCTCTCTCTCTCTCTCTCTCTCTCTCAATTCAATTCAATTCAATTCAAGGGGCTTTATTGGCATGGGAAACATGTGTTAACATTGCCAAAGCAAGTGAGGTAGGTAATATACAAAAGTCAAATAAACAATAAAAATGAACAGTAAACATTACACATACAGAAGTTTCAAAACAATAAAGACATTACAAATGTCATATTATATATATGCAGTGTTGTAACAATGTACAAATGGTTAAAGCACACAAGTTAAAATAAATAAACATAAATATGGGTTGTATTTACAGTGGTGTTTGTTCTTCACTGGTTGCCCTTTTCTTGTGGCAACAGGTCACAAATCTTGCTGCTGTGATGGCACACTGTGGAATTTCACCCAGTAGATATGGGAGTTTATCAAAATTGGATTTGTTTTCGAATTCTTTGTGGATCTGTGTAATCTGAGGGAAATATGTCTCTCTAATATGGTCATACATTGGGCAGGAGGTTAGGAAGTGCAGCTCAGTTTCCACCTCATTTTGTGGGCAGTGTGCACATAGCCTGTCTTCTCTTGAGAGCCATGTCTGCCTACGGCGGCCTTTCTCAATAGCAAGGCTATGCTCACTGAGTCTGTACATAGTCAAAGCTTTCCTTAAGTTTGGGTCAGTCACAGTGGTCAGGTATTCTGCCACTGTGTACTCTCTGTTTAGGGCCAAATAACATTCTAGTTTGCTCTGTTTTTTTGTTAATTCTTTCCAATGTGTCAAGTAATTATCTTTTTGTTTTCTCATGATTTGGTTGGGTCTAATTGTGCTGTTGTCCTGGGGCTCTGTGGGGTGTGTTTGTGTTTGTGAACAGAGCCCTAGGACCAGCTTGCTTAGGGGACTCTTCTCCAGGTTCATCTCTCTGTAGGTGATGGCTTTGTTATGGAAGGTTTGGGAATCGCTTCCTTTTAGGTGGTTGTAGAATTTAACGGCTCTTTTCTGGATTTTGATAATTAGTGGGTATCGGCCTAATTCTGCTCTGCATGCATTATTTGGTGTTCTACGTTGTACACGGAGGATATTTTTGCAGAATTCTGCATGCAGAGTCTCAATTTGGTGTTTGTCCCATTTTGTGAAATCTCTCTCTCTCTCTCTCTCTGTCTTTTGTTCCCTCTTTCTTTCTTTATCTCTCTCTCTCTCTCTCTCTCTCTCTCTGTCTTTGTCTTTTGTTCCCTCTTTCTTTCTTTCTTTATCTCTCTTTCTCTCTCTCTCTCTCTCTCTCTCTCTGTCTTTGTCTTTCGTTCCCTCTCTCTCTCTCTCTCTCTCTCTCTCTCTCTCTCTCTCTCTGTCTTTCGTTCCCTCTCTTTCTCTCTCTCTCTCTCTGTCTTTCGTTCCCCCTCTCTCTCTCTATCTCTCTATCTCTGTCTTTGTCTTTTGTTCTCTCTCTCTCTCTCTCTCTCTCTCTCTCTCTCTCTCTCTCTCTCTCTCTCTCTCTCTCTCTCTCTCTCTCTCTCTCTCTCTCTCTGTCTTTGTCTTTTGTTCCCTCTTTCTTTCTTTATCTCTCTCTCTCTCTCTCTCTCTCTCTCTCTCTCTCTCTCTCTCTCTCTCTCTCTCTCTCTCTGTCTTTTGTTCCCTCTTTCTTTCTTTATCTCTCTCTCTCTCTCTCTCTCTCTCTCTGTCTTTGTCTTTTGTTCCCTCTTTCTTTCTTTCTTTATCTCTCTTTCTCTCTCTCTCTCTCTCTCTCTCTCTCTCTCTCTCTCTCTCTCTCTCTCTCTCTCTCTCTCTCTCTCTCTCTCTCTCTCTCTCTCTCTCTCTCTCTCTCTCTCTCTCTCTCTCTGTCTTTCGTTCCCTCTCTCTCTCTCTCTCTCTCTTTCTCTCTCTCTCTATTTGTCTTTGTCTTACGCTCTCTCTTTTCATATTTCTTTCTTACTTTCTTCTCCTCAGAAACTATGTGGAACCAACTACCCTGTCTGCATCTCCTTCATTGTGGTGAATGAGTTCTGTGAACGCTTCTCCTACTATGGCATGAAAGGTAGGTAACCTATAATTAAGAATGGTTCTCCTAACTACACTGTAATGGAAAACTGTAATTTATACGGTCATTTTAGGTATTATCAATAGTAAAAAAAAACGGAAAAGTTTTAGTGTAGCTTACTGTAAATGATGGTTCATTGTGCTTTATTTTCGAATGGTACTGTAATTCCACAGAACAGAAAAAGGACAGAACTCCGGTAAATAACTTAAATTGACATATTTTTTATTGCCGCACGAACGTTTGGGTATGAGCCCTTCTTCAGCATGGCCTTGCAATGACAATCAATATCACAACACCACACAAGTTCTAAATGATACACTCACAGTCAGTATTGGCCCAATCAAGAGATCCCAGCATAGGAAGCTGTGAATTATGGTGCATTGTGGAGAAATGTTGTGTGCGGGTAATGAGTCGCTGGCTCATTAACATATTTCGAGACGTGCCTTGTAAATGGCTATATTTGTTGCACCTGTTAGTGAGAATGCTCTACCAATTGAACTGATATGTGGTAGTAGTGGCCTAACAATTTAATGTGTATAGGCGACAGAGCAGAGTAGTTCAAGACTTAACACTGTTTTGGTGTCTATATGGGTCCACAGACTCAACAGTCTCAGTGTTCATTTTGTATTTCTTTAACGCTGGTGAATTTGCTGTGGAGTGTAGAGCAGGTGAGCTGGTTCTACTCTTTTTGCCTGTTTTGTGGTGGAAAACTGAATGGGTCGAGCATAACACGTCAACCCTTTTACCCATAGATAGATAGGCTAAAAAGGTTTTAGCAATTTTATATTTTTTTGGTTAAGCTTTCATTAAATGTACCCCTCCCTATTGCACACAAGGTTCCATTCCCGCTGTCACAAGGGGCTTTATCGCTGATTTAAGATGGAAACATCACATGATCTAGACTCCCTGTCTGACCACTACTTCCTCTACTTCCTGAAACACACTTCTTGAAAAAGAAAATGTGTTATCAATAAACACATTTTCTTGTGTTATTGCCAAACTCTATTTATCGCATTTATTGATAACACATTTTCTTTTACAATAAAGACCTGACCAAGAGGGAGCGATGATATACTGTATTCTTCAAACTCTGATCCCCGGTGCTTCCTTATCTATTTCTCCTTACTTCCCGGCTGTGCTTGCGTGAAGCGGTGCTGACGCTGTACTTCATCAACTACCTGCATTGGGACCAGAACCTGTCCACAGCAGTGTACCATGCCTTCTCCAGCCTCTGCTACTTCACCCCTGTTCTGGGGGCCCTCATTGCTGACTCCTGGTTGGGCAAGTTCAAGTGAGTTTGATGGAGAAGGCAATGCCTCCAATCCCTCAGTGGGAAATATATGAGGCTGGTGTCACTTTAGATTGGAGGATGGGCTGCATTCCATTCCAGCCATAACAATGAGCCTGTCCTCAGATTTTTCCCTCCAACAGCCTCCACTGTTGTTGTTCCGATGTTGAATCTTGTCTTAGTTGACGAGAAGCTGAGGTAACTGTGAAAGTCACTACTGTGTCATGTCATCCACAGGACCATTGTTTACCTCTCTGTTGTCTATGTGCTCGGTCACGTCGTCAAGTCGGTTGGGGCCATACCGAGTGTGGGGGACTCGACCATACACATGTGAGTAGTCTGACAAATTGATTGATACAGTTGAAGTTGGAAGTTTACATACACTTAGGTTGGAGTCATTAAAACTCGTTTTTCAACCACTCCACAAATTTCTTGTTAACAAACTATAGTTTTGGCAAGTCGGTTAGGACATCTACTTTGTGCATGACAAGTAATTTTTCCAACAATTGTTTACAGATAGATTATTTCACTTATAATTCACTGTATCACAATTCCAGTGGGTCATAAGTTTACATACACTAAGTTGACTGTGCCTTTAAACAGCTTGGAAAATTCCAGAAAATTATGTCATGGCTTTAGAAGCTTCTGATAGGCTAATTGACATAATTTGAGTCAATTGGAGGTGTACCTGTGGATGTATTTCAAGGCCTACCATCAAACTCAGTGCCTCTTTGCTTGACATCATGGGAAAATCAAAAGAAATCAGCCAAGACCTCAGAAAAAAATTCTAGACCTCCACAAGTCTGGTTCATCCTTCGGAGCAATTTCCAAACGCCTGAAGGTACCACGTTCATCTTTATAAACAATAGTACGCAAGTATAAACACCATCGGACCACGCAGCCATCATACCGCTCAGGAAGGAGACGCGTTTTGTCTCCTAGAGATGAACGTACTTTGGTGTGAAAAGTGCAAATCAATCACAGAACAATAGCAAAGGACTTTGTGAAGATGCTGGAGGAAACAGGTACAAAAGTATCTATATCCACAGTAAAACTAGTCCTATATCAACATAACCTGAAAGGCCGCTCAGCAAGGAAGAAGCCACTGCTCCAAAACCACCATAAAAAAAGCCAGATTATGGTTTGCAACTGCACATGGGGACAAAGATTGTACTTTTTGGAGAAATGTCCTCTGGTCTGATGAAACAAACATTGAACTGTTTGGCCATAACGACCATCATTATGTTTGGAGGAAAAAGGGGCAGGCTTGCAAGCCGAAGAACACCATCCCAACCGTGAAGCACGGGGGTGGCAGCATCATGTTGTGGGGGTGCTTTGCTGCAGGAGCAACTGGAGCACTTCACAAAATATATGGCATCATGAGGAAGTAAAATTATGTGGATATATTGAAGCAACATCTCAAGACATCAGTCAGGAAGTTCAAGCTTGGTCGCAAATGGGTATTCCAAATGGACAATGACCCCAAGCATACTTTCAAAGTTTTGGCAAAATGGCTTAAGGACAACAAAGTCAAGGTATTGGAGTGGCCATCACAAAGCCCTGACCTCAATCCTATAGAAAATGTGTGGGTAGAACTGAAAAAGCATGTGCGAGCAAGGAGACCTACAAACCTGACTCAGTTACACCAGCTCTGTCATGGAGGAATGGGCCAAAATTCACCCAATTTATTGTGGGAAGCTTGTGGAAGGCTACCCGAAACATTTGACCCAAGTTCAATAATTTAAAGGCTACGCTACCAAATACTAATTGAGTGTATGTGAACTTCTGACCCACTGGGAATGTGATGAATGAAATAAAAGCTGAAATAAATAATTCTCTCTACTATTATTCTGACATTTCACATTCTTAAAATAAAGTGGTGATCCTAACTGACCGAAGACAGGGAATTTTTACTATTATTAAATCAGGAATTGTGAAAAACTGAGTTTAAATGTATTTGGCTAAAGTGTAGGACAGAGACCTGCTCAGTAGTAAAGCATTATGGACAGCAGCATCAATTCATTGTTTAACTGACCCGTTAGTATGAGTCATGTATTACTCTAGAAAACACATACAGCTTTTAATGACTTTTAATGATTGTGAAAAACTGAGTTTAAATGTATTTTGCTAAGGTGTATGTAAACTTCCGACTTCAATGTGCATCTGAGATAGGAATGTTGACCAACCTTAAACTCAACAATGTTCTCTCTCTCTCTCAGAGCATTGTCTATGGTGGGGCTGATCCTTATAGCCTTTGGCACAGGAGGCATCAAACCCTGTGTAGCAGCGTTCGGAGGTGATCAGTTTGATGAAGAACATGTAAGAGATTCTATCAGTCTAGTCTTAAATACACACTAATAATACTCTTATTGCAACATATGAGGAAGTTCTCAATCTAATACCTGTTATTACTGAAATGTGTAGGCTTAGCTACAGAAGAATGGGATAAAAAATTATGCTACAAATTGAAGAAAAAACTAATTTGACCTGAAAAAGTATCAAATTAATTTATGATATTAAACGGTGTTCACCATCATTGGGTTTTCTCCCTTGTTACCTCAGACGAACGAAAGGAGGAAATTCTTCTCCATCTTCTATATGTCCATCAATGCTGGGAGTGTCTTATCGACAGTCATCACTCCAATACTGCGAGGTTCGTGTCCACATTAACCTTAACCCTTATCTCAAAGGTGAAAGGCATTGATGGCTCAGGCCTCTCAGGTGAAAGGCATTGAGGGCTCAGGCCTCTCAGGTGAAAGGCATTGAGGGCTCAGGCCTCTCAGGTGAAAGGCATTGAGGGCTCAGGCCTCTCAGGTGAAAGGCATTGAGGACTCAGGCCTCTCAGGTGAAAGGCATTGAGGGCTCAGGCCTCTCAGGTGAAAGGCATTGAGGGCTCAGGCCTCTCAGGTGAAAGGCATTGAGGGCTCAGGCCTCTCAGGTGAAAAGCATTGAGGGCTCAGGCCTCTCAGGTGAAAGGCATTGAGGGCTCAGGCCTCTCAGGTGAAAGGCATTGAGGGCTCAGGCCTCTCAGGTGAAAGGCATTGAGGGCTCAGGCCTCTGAAGTGAAAGGCATTGAGGGCTCAGGCCTCTCAGGTGAAAGGCATTGAGGGCTCAGGCCTCTCAGGTGAAAGGCATTGAGGGCTCAGGCCTCTCAGGTGAAAGGCATTGAGGGCTCAGGCCTCTCAGGTGAAAGGCATTGAGGGCTCAGGCCTCTCAGGTGAAAGGCATTGAGGGCTCAGGCCTCTCAGGTGAAAGGCATTGAGGGCTCAGGCCTCTGCCTTTGCTCATGGCTGCTGCTGTATGTTCTTGCACTTACAGGAAATGTGCAGTGTTTTGGCGGTGACTGCTACGCTCTTGCTTTCGGAGTACCAGCCATTTTGATGGTCATTGCTCTAGGTGAGTGTGCTCTCTTCTTCACACCTTATCTAATGAAGCTAGTCTGGGTTTCTGTTGCATACTTGGAGTAGAATATACCCATTGGGTAAACCTGGTTGAAATGACGTTATTAAATGACCAGATTACAACCTTGCCGGCTGGGGGTACAGTATGTATTGAATGCATTCAGCACAGACTTGGTTGTGCAGCAGGCTTGTATACACGAGCTACTGCACTATTCATATAGCCAAGCTGCCATTATGTGTAATTATACACCAGGGGGGATGTGGCCCCTCGAGTTGGAAAACAGGATTTTGTTTTGATGGTACATG
Organism: Salvelinus alpinus; assembly: GCF_045679555.1. Lineage (NCBI taxonomy): Eukaryota > Metazoa > Chordata > Actinopteri > Salmoniformes > Salmonidae > Salvelinus > Salvelinus alpinus. The sequence goes on along the minus strand of NC_092099.1, from coordinate 54,817,275 downwards.
CTTTAGTGAGGTAGAGGCAGTGAACACTAAATCCCATATGGATTGAGAGGAATGGGATTCAGAGGCAGTCATCAGAAAGATCCTAGTGGCAGGATCACAGAGGCAGTCATCAGAAAGACCCTAGAGGACTACAGAGGTGTGTAAACATGGCGCCTCGCCAGTCAAAACAACCCTGAACTGTGTTACACACACACACACACACACACACACACACACACACACACACACACACACACACACACACACACACACACACACACACACACACACACACACACACACACACACACACACACACACACACACACACACACACACACACACACACACACACACACACACACACACACACACACACACACAGTCTTGTCCATAATAACATAGTGCTTGATTCAGTGGTGGGTGGGGGACAGTAACAATACAACCTGTTGTTGACATATGAAAATACAGTCTGAAGGTCTTTTGGCTAGTTGGTTTTAGCTCCTGGGCTGAATAAATGTCACACACCCAGATAACACACATCATCAACACTCCGTGCTAGACAAGAAGTTTACTCTAACAGGGAGTGTGTTTCTTCTTTACCTTTACCCCTTCATGGATGACCAGGGATAGAAATGACCAGGGATAGAAATGACCAGGGATAGAAATGACCAGGGATAGAAATGACCAGGGATAGAAATGACCACGGATAGAAATGACCAGGGATAGAAATGACCACGGATAGAAATGACCAGGGATAGAAATGCCAAAAACCCACTCTAGGAACTCCTAGAATTCACCATTTTACAGGAACTCCCAGAATTCACAGTTTTACAGGAACTCCTAGAATTCACAGTTTTACAGGAACTCCTAGAATTCACAGTTTTACAGGAACTCCTAGAATTCACAGTTTTACAGGAAGTCCTAGAATTCAGTTTTACAGGAACTCCTAGAATTCACAGTTTTACAGGAAGTCCTAGAATTCAGTTTTACAGGAACTCCTAGAATTCACAGTTTTACAGGAAGTCCTAGAATTCAGTTTTACAGGAACTCCTAGAATTCAGTTTTACAGGAACTCCTAGAATTCAGTTTTACAGGAACTCCTAGAATTCAGTTTTACATGTCAAAAGGATTTCAAAGAGGGAACTCATTTCCTCTTGGATCTGACAGAAAGACAATATTGATGGTATTTTGTTTTGCGGTTAGGCAATGCTCTTTGGAGGATTTTTTTTATTGCGATAGTACATTTACAATCAGTAGATTCTACTCAACATCCACTCAAATGTGTCTATGTCTTTGTAGTCGTGTTCATCTCTGGAAGTGGGATGTATAAGAAGAGTCCACCTGAGGGGAACGTCTTATTGGATGTGTGTCGGTGCCTGGGGGTAAGTCATTCACCTCTCTCAACAGTCACACATTTCCATAGAAAGATGTGTCTCTTGTGGCAGATTGTTAACATTGCTGGCTAGTACACTCAAGATCTGGTTCTGGGTTCTGAGATAATAGAAAGATAAACAACTGAAGAATACTACCCCTGGGCTTACTGGACCATGACTGTTCCTGCTCGCTCCATCCTACAGTTGGCCATCAAGAACCGCTGGATGAGCTCTAAGTATGACTCTAAGAGGAAACACTGGCTGGACTGGGCAGAGGAGAAGTATCCGGTATGATTATCAAGAATGAAATAACTCCAGTGAGGACTATAATGACTTCATGGAGCTTTTAACTGTCCCATTAACAATGTTTCAGATTATAATACCATAATATAATATAAAGATGAGAAACATTTATGGCGATCTGGCTTACAGGTAAAAGGTATGTATCCATTCTAAGGAAAAGGTATATGTGTATGTATGAAGAAGTTTCTGGTGAAATGGACCCATACTGTATGTTCTCCTATGTGCTTCTCTACAGAAACGTCTGATCCATGAGATTAAGATGGTCCTGAGGGTTCTGGTGCTCTACATCCCTCTGCCCATGTTCTGGGCTCTGTTTGACCAGCAGGTAAGGACCCAATGCTTACCCTAACCAGCTTGGACCTTCCTAAATAGAACAGTAACCACCACCCTGGCTGTTAAAAAGCCCCTAAGCAGGACCTTTCATGGTTCCCAAACCCAGGATTCAGGCCAATACAGTAGATACGGACCAAGTAAAGACAAAACGGTTTGAAATTACATAATTTCAACCAGATTACAACTCTTTACTTTTTTAAATGATATTATTCCAACCAGCTTTGCCCTCTGGGACCCCAAGTTCTGCTTGCCTCACTGTTTGATCTTAAGGTATTGTTCTGTTGTCTCCTCTCATCTCCTCTCCTCTCCTCTCCTCTCCTCTCCTCTCTTCTCTTCTCATCTCCTCTCCCTCTCATCTCCTCTCCTCTCCTCTCCTCTCCTCTCCTCTCCTCTCCTCTCCTCTCCTCTCCTCTCCTCTCCTCTCCTCTCCTCTCCTCTCTTCTCTTCTCTTCTCATCTCCTCTCCTCTCCTCTCATCTCTTCTCTTCTCATCTCCTCTCTTCTCATCTCCTCTCTTCTCATCTCCTCTCCTCTCATCTCCTCTCTTCTCATCTCCTCTCTTCTCCTCTCTTCTCATCTCCTCTCCTCTCCTCTCATCTCCTCTCTTCTCATCTCCTCTCCTCTCCTCTCATCTCCTCTCTTCTCATCTCCTCTCCTCTCCTCTCTTCTCTTCTCATCTCCTCTCTTCTCATCTCCTCATCTCCTCCTCTCATCTCCTCTCTTCTCATCTCCTCTCCTCTCATCTCCTCTCTTCTCCTCTCCTCTCTTCTCAGCTCCTCTCTTCTCTTCTCATCTCCTCTCTTCTCATCTCCTCTCCTCTCCTCTCATCTCCTCTATTCTCATCTCTTCTCATCTCCTCTCTTCTCATCTCCTCTCATCTCCTCTCCTCTCATCTCCTCTCTTCTCATCTCCTCTTTTCTCATCTCCTCTCTTCTCATCTCCTCTCCTCTCATCTCCTCTCTTCTCATCTCCTCTCTTCTCATCTCCTCTCTTCTCATCTCCTCTCATCTCCTCTCTTCTCTTCTCATCTCCTCTCTTCTCATCTCCTCATCTCCTCTCCTCTCCTCTCATCTCCTCTCTTCTCATCTCCTCTCCTCTCATCTCCTCTCTTCTCCTCTCCTCTCCTCTCATCTCCTCTCTTCTCTTCTCTTCTCATCTCCTCTCTTCTCATCTCTTCTCTTCTCATCTCCTCTCTTCTCATCTCCTCTCATCTCATCTCTTCTCCTCTCCTCTCATCTCCTCTCATCTCCTCTCTTCTCATCTCCTCTCTTCTCATCTCCTCTCTTCTCATCTCCTCTCATCTCCTCTCCTCTCATCTCCTCTCTTCTCATCTCCTCTCCTCTCCTCTCATCTCCTCTCTTCTCATCTCCTCTCTTCTCATCTCCTCTCCTCTCATCTCCTCTCTTCTCATCTCCTCTCCTCTCATCTCCTCTCTTCTCATCTCCTCTCATCTCCTCTCTTCTCATCTCCTCTCCTCTCATCTCCTCTCCTCTCATCTCCTCTCTTCTCATCTCCTCTCCTCTCATCTCCTCTCTTCTCATCTCCTCTCCTCTGGTCAACGACCAAACAACACCACAATAACAACTGATTAAGAAAAAGTGCAAACCCCAAAACCCCATCCATCCAACCTTCTCTAACCCAGAGTCCCTGGGCACATTCCTCTGATAAAACACTGTGATTAAAACTAACAAGAAGAACAAAAACCTCTATCTTAGTTTTAATGAAGGGAATCTATGTTGTTTATAGGCACGAACATTTTGTTTGGCTTTGCATTAGGCATGTTAGAAGCCAAGGACATGCTGGATTGATGAGGTCTGATTATACCATTGAAGTGAATGGTGATGGCGAACCAGCTATCCAGTGCCATAGAATACAGTGAATGGGCCAGTGATAACATGATAACATTTAGCCTTCTTTGTTATATGGTACTATAGGGATCCCGCTGGACTCTCCAGGCCACCCGGATGAACATGGCCTTTGTAAGTTCTTTGTCTTTCTTTCAATGTACAGGACATTACAACAGGAGTCTCGTAGTGAATGGCCTTCGTAAGTTCCTTTCCTTTTCTAGCTTTTGAAACGGTGTAACAATGTGCTCTACAACTGTGGTAAAACCCAAGTGTACAACATTTATGATTTCATAGTATTTTGCATTGTTTTACTATCGTTGACTGTAATCTGAAATAGATATCTTGTTTGGAATCTGTGGAGATCTTGTTTGGAATCTGTCTCTATGTTACAGGGATCAACATTCGTTCTGAAGCCTGATCAAATGCAGGTGCCTGCAGCTTCTTACTCTCTTCCTAGTATTCTATAGTGCATTACGACTGCTGGTGATGTTTATACTGTAACTGTAACCATAGGTTCTCTCTATAATGGCCTTGAGTAAGACCACACGTGTTCTCTCCTGAACCCATACCCTTTTATAATGGACATTATCACCATAATGCTATCTCGTTATTGACTAAATAAATTGAGCAAGAATATTTACTAGTGTCTTTTCTAAGTTTGCTTCAGCAACCAATATGATTTGATGGTATTTTTTGTTGTGATTTTATATTGAGTCATCAGAAGCTTCCCTGTGTTTTGTTCTTCCTTGTTGTTTCAGATGTTAAACGCTCTGCTGATCCTCATGTTTGTGCCTATCTTTGACGTGGTTGTCTACCCACTCATAGGCCTGTGCAGGATCAATCTCACGTGAGTGGACCATGGCTGTGTCTGAAAACGTTATTATGCAGCTGTCAAATCCTTGCTTCCTCTGTCCTTATTTCCTCACTCTGTCTCAAAGCTCATTGGACGAGGATACCGTAGGGAGCTTGGAACTCGGCTCTTGGATCCTCACTTCCAATGAGCTTCAAGAGGAATTGTGGAAACAAGGACGGAGGAAGAAAGGGTTTGACGGCTGGAAACTACAGTCTTCAACAGTAGTTGAAGGCTGTTTGGGGCGGCAGGTAGCCTAGTAGTTAGTGTTGGGCCAGTAACTGAAAGGTTGCTGGATCATATCCCCGAGCTGACAAGGTAAAAACCTGTCGTTCTGCCCCTGAACAAGGCAGTTAACCCACTGTTCCCCGGTAGGCCATCATTGTAAATAAGAATTTGCTCTTAACTGACTTGCCTAGTTAAATAAAAAAACAGTCATCCTTCATGAGTAAGGAATGGGGCAAGAACAAGCATCATGTGGGTTGGACAACATTTTTCATGCTCCTCTTGGTCATAAAGAAAATGTTTGTAGCTGTTTTTCTGCAGTACCTTGTGATCTTATCATATCATGAGATACGTGGAAGATACGCTCAAACAATGTTGTGCAAACATCTTATGTAGTCCTACAGAAAGATAAAACAATTGACCACATTAATCATTTCTAAGAATGGAAACCGTTGTTACTGTGTAGTTCTGTGTAGTAGGGACAATATTGACCAATGTGCGTTGACGCCAAGTTGTCTTGTTGCAGTCCATAGGAGTGTGGTTTAGAGACAGAATGCCTGATACGTCTCCATCTCCCCTTTAGAGACAGAATGCCTGATACGTCTCCATCTCCCCTTTAGAGACAGAATGCCTGATACCGTCTCCATCTCCCCTTTAGAGACAGAATGCCTGATACGTCTCCATCTCCCCTTTAGAGACAGAATGCCTGATACCGTCTCCATCTCCCCTTTAGAGACAGAATGCCTGATACCGTCTCCATCTCCCCTTTAGAGACAGAATGCCTGATACGGCTCCATCTCCCCTTTAGAGACAGAATGCCTGATACGGCTCCATCTCCCCTTTAGAGACAGAATGCCTGATACCGTCTCCATCTCCCCTTTAGAGACAGAATGCCTGATACGTCTCCATCTCCCCTTTAGAGACAGAATGCCTGATACGTCTCCATCTCCCCTTTAGAGACAGAATGCCTGATACGGCTCCATCTCCCCTTTAGAGACAGAATGCCTGATACCGTCTCCATCTCCCCTTTAGAAACAGAATGCCTGATACCGTCTCCATCTCCCCTTTAGAGACAGAATGCCTGATACCGTCTCCATCTCCCCTTTAGAAACAGAATGCCTGATACCGTCTCCATCTCCCCTTTAGAGACAGAATGCCTGATACCGTCTCCATCTCCCCTTTAGAAACAGAATGCCTGATACCGTCTCCATCTCCCCTTTAGAGACAGAATGCCTGATACGGCTCCATCTCCCCTTTAGAAACAGAATGCCTGATACCGTCTCCATCTCCCCTTTAGAGACAGAATGCCTGATACCGTCTCCATCTCCCCTTTAGAAACAGAATGCCTGATACGTCTCCATCTCCCCTTTAGAGACAGAATGCCTGATACGTCTCCATCTCCCCTTTAGAGACAGAATGCCTGATACCGTCTCCATCTCCCCTTTAGAGACAGAATGCCTGATACGGCTCCATCTCCCCTTTAGAGACAGAATGCCTGATACCGGCTCCATCTCCCCTTTAGAGACAGAATGCCTGATACGTCTCCATCTCCCCTTTAGAGACAGAATGCCTGATACGGCTCCATCTCCCCTTTAGAGACAGAATGCCTGATACCGTCTCCATCTCCCCTTTAGAGACAGAATGCCTGATACCGTCTCCATCTCCCCTTTAGAGACAGAATGCCTGATACCGTCTCCATCTCCCCTTTAGAGACAGAATGTCTGATACGTCTCCATCTCCCCTTTAGAGACAGAATGCCTGATACCGTCTCCATCTCCCCTTTAGAGACAGAATGCCTGATACGGCTCCATCTCCCCTTTAGAGACAGAATGCCTGATACGGCTCCATCTCCCCTTTAGAGACAGAATGCCTGATACCGTCTCCATCTCCCCTTTAGAGACAGAATGCCTGATACGGCTCCATCTCCCCTTTAGAGACAGAATGCCTGATACGGCTCCATCTCCCCTTTAGAGACAGAATGCCTGATACGTCTCCATCTCCCCTTTAGAGACAGAATGTCTGATACCGTCTCCATCTCCCCTTTAGAGACAGAATGCCTGATACGTCTCCATCTCCCCTTTAGAGACAGAATGTCTGATACGTCTCCATCTCCCCTTTAGAGACAGAATGCCTGATACCGTCTCCATCTCCCCTTTAGAGACAGAATGCCTGATACGTCTCCATCTCCCCTTTAGAGACAGAATGCCTGATACGTCTCCATCTCCCCTTTAGAGACAGAATGCCTGATACCGTCTCCATCTCCCCTTTAGAGACAGAATGCCTGATACGGCTCCATCTCCCCTTTAGAGACAGAATGCCTGATACGTCTCCATCTCCCCTTTAGAGACAGAATGCCTGATACGGCTCCATCTCCCCTTTAGAGACAGAATGCCTGATACCGTCTCCATCTCCCCTTTAGAGACAGAATGCCTGATACCGTCTCCATCTCCCCTTTAGAGACAGAATGCCTGATACGTCTCCATCTCCCCTTTAGAGACAGAATGCCTGATACGGCTCCATCTCCCCTTTAGAGACAGAATGCCTGATACGGCTCCATCTCCCCTTTAGAGACAGAATGCTTGATACCGTCTCCATCTCCCCTTTAGAGACAGAATGCCTGATACGGCTCCATCTCCCCTTTAGAGACAGAATGCCTGATACCGTCTCCATCTCCCCTTTAGAGACAGAATGCCTGATACCGTCTCCATCTCCCCTTTAGAGACAGAATGCCTGATACCGTCTCCATCTCCCCTTTAGAGACAGAATGTCTGATACGTCTCCATCTCCCCTTTAGAGACAGAATGCCTGATACCGTCTCCATCTCCCCTTTAGAGACAGAATGCCTGATACCGTCTCCATCTCCCCTTTAGAGACAGAATGTCTGATACGTCTCCATCTCCCCTTTAGAGACAGAATGCCTGATACCGTCTCCATCTCCCCTTTAGAGACAGAATGCCTGATACCGTCTCCATCTCCCCTTTAGAGACAGAATGACTGATACCGTCTCCATCTCCCCTTTAGAGACAGAATGCCTGATACGTCTCCATCTCCCCTTTAGAGACAGAATGCCTGATACGCCTCCATCTCCCCTTTAGAGACAGAATGCCTGATACCGTCTCCATCTCCCCTTTAGAGACAGAATGCCTGATACGGCTCCATCTCCCCTTTAGAGACAGAATGCCTGATACGTCTCCATCTCCCCTTTAGAGACAGAATGCCTGATACCGTCTCCATCTCCCCTTTAGAGACAGAATGCCTGATACGGCTCCATCTCCCCTTTAGAGACAGAATGCCTGATACCGTCTCCATCTCCCCTTTAGAGACAGAATGCCTGATACGGCTCCATCTCCCCTTTAGAGACAGAATGCCTGATACGGCTCCATCTCCCCTTTAGAGACAGAATGCCTGATATGGCTCCATCTCCCCTTTAGAGACAGAATGCCGGATACGTCTCCATCTCCCCTTTAGAGACAGAATGCCTGATACGGCTCCATCTCCCCTTTAGAGACAGAATGCCTGATACGGCTCCATCTCCCCTTTAGAGACAGAATGCCTGATACCGTCTCCATCTCCCCTTTAGAGACAGAATGCCTGATACGTCTCCATCTCCCCTTTAGAGACAGAATGCCTGATACGGCTCCATCTCCCCTTTAGAGACAGAATGCCTGATATGGCTCCATCTCCCCTTTAGAGACAGAATGCCTGATACCGTCTCCATCTCCCCTTTAGAGACAGAATGCTTGATACCGTCTCCATCTCCCCTTTAGAGACAGAATGCCTGATACGTCTCCATCTCCCCTTTAGAGACAGAATGCCTGATATGGCTCCATCTCCCCTTTAGAGACAGAATGCCTGATACCGTCTCCATCTCCCCTTTAGAGACAGAATGCTTGATACCGTCTCCATCTCCCCTTTAGAGACAGAATGCCTGATACGGCTCCATCTCCCCTTTAGAGACAGAATGCCTGATACGTCTCCATCTCCCCTTTAGAGACAGAATGCCTGATACGGCTCCATCTCCCCTTTAGAGACAGAATGCCTGATACGTCTCCATCTCCCCTTTAGAGACAGAATGCCTGATACCGTCTCCATCTCCCCTTTAGAGACAGAATGCCTGATATGGCTCCATCTCCCCTTTAGAGACAGAATGCCTGATACGGCTCCATCTCCCCTTTAGAGACAGAATGCCTGATACCGTCTCCATCTCCCCTTTAGAGACAGAATGCCTGATATGGCTCCATCTCCCCTTTAGAGACAGAATGCCTGATACCGTCTCCATCTCCCCTTTAGAGACAGAATGCTTGATACCGTCTCCATCTCCCCTTTAGAGACAGAATGCCTGATACGTCTCCATCTCCCCTTTAGAGACAGAATGCCTGATACGGCTCCATCTCCCCTTTAGAGACAGAATGCCTGATACCGTCTCCATCTCCCCTTTAGAGACAGAATGCTTGATACCGTCTCCATCTCCCCTTTAGAGACAGAATGCCTGATACGTCTCCATCTCCCCTTTAGAGACAGAATGCCTGATACGTCTCCATCTCCCCTTTAGAGACAGAATGCCTGATACGGCTCCATCTCACCTTTAGAGACAGAATGCCTGATACGGCTCCATCTCCCCTTTAGAGACAGAATGCCTGATACGGCTCCATCTCCCCTTTAGAGACAGAATGCCTGATACCGTCTCCATCTCCCCTTTAGAGACAGAATGCCTGATACGGCTCCATCTCCCCTTTAGAGACAGAATGCCTGATACGGCTCCATCTCCCCTTTAGAGACAGAATGCCTGATACGGCTCCATCTCCCCTTTAGAGACAGAATGCCTGATACCGTCTCCATCTCCCCTTTAGAGACAGAATGCCTGATACGGCTCCATCTCCCCTTTAGAGACAGAATGCCTGATACCGTCTCCATCTCCCCTTTAGAGACAGAATGCCTGATACGTCTCCATCTCCCCTTTAGAGACAGAATGCCTGATACGGCTCCATCTCCCCTTTAGAGACAGAATGCCTGATACGGCTCCATCTCCCCTTTAGAGACAGAATGCCTGATACCGTCTCCATCTCCCCTTTAGAGACAGAATGCCTGATACCGTCTCCATCTCCCCTTTAGAGACAGAATGCCTGATACGTCTCCATCTCCCCTTTAGAGACAGAATGCCTGATACGGCTCCATCTCCCCTTTAGAGACAGAATGCCTGATACGGCTCCATCTCCCCTTTAGAGACAGAATGCCTGATACCGTCTCCATCTCCCCTTTAGAGACAGAATGCCTGATACCGTCTCCATCTCCCCTTTAGAGACAGAATGCTTGATACCGTCTCCATCTCCCCTTTAGAGACAGAATGCCTGATACGTCTCCATCTCCCCTTTAGAGACAGAATGCCTGATACCGTCTCCATCTCCCCTTTAGAGACAGAATGCTTGATACCGTCTCCATCTCCCCTTTAGAGACAGAATGCCTGATACCGTCTCCATCTCCCCTTTAGAGACAGAATGCCTGATACGTCTCCATCTCCCCTTTAGAGACAGAATGCCTGATATGGCTCCATCTCCCCTTTAGAGACAGAATGCCTGATACCGTCTCCATCTCCCCTTTAGAGACAGAATGCCTGATACCGTCTCCATCTCCCCTTTAGAGACAGAATGCCTGATACGTCTCCATCTCCCCTTTAGAGACAGAATGCCTGATACGGCTCCATCTCCCCTTTAGAGACAGAATGCCTGATACGGCTCCATCTCCCCTTTAGAGACAGAATGCCTGATACGGCTCCATCTCCCCTTTAGAGACAGAATGCCTGATACGGCTCCATCTCCCCTTTAGAGACAGAATGCCTGATACCGTCTCCATCTCCCCTTTAGAGACAGAATGCCTGATACCGTCTCCATCTCCCCTTTAGAGACAGAATGCCTGATACCGTCTCCATCTCCCCTTTAGAGACAGAATGCCTGATACCGTCTCCATCTCCCCTTTAGAGACAGAATGCCTGATACGTCTCCATCTCCCCTTTAGAGACAGAATGCCTGATACCGTCTCCATCTCCCCTTTAGAGACAGAATGCCTGATACCGTCTCCATCTCCCCTTTAGAGACAGAATGCCTGATACGGCTCCATCTCCCCTTTAGAGACAGAATGCCTGATACCGTCTCCATCTCCCCTTTAGAGACAGAATGCCTGATACCGTCTCCATCTCCCCTTTAGAGACAGAATGCCTGATACCGTCTCCATCTCCCCTTTAGAGACAGAATGCCTGATACGTCTCCATCTCCCCTTTAGAGACAGAATGCCTGATACGGCTCCATCTCCCCTTTAGAGACAGAATGCCTGATACGGCTCCATCTCCCCTTTAGAGACAGAATGCCTGATACGGCTCCATCTCCCCTTTAGAGACAGAATGCCTGATACCGTCTCCATCTCCCCTTTAGAGACAGAATGCCTGATACGGCTCCATCTCCCCTTTAGAGACAGAATGCCTGATACGGCTCCATCTCCCCTTTAGAGACAGAATGCCTGATACGGCTCCATCTCCCCTTTAGAGACAGAATGCCTGATACGGCTCCATCTCCCCTTTAGAGACAGAATGCCTGATACCGTCTCCATCTCCCCTTTAGAGACAGAATGCCTGATACCGTCTCCATCTCCCCTTTAGAGACAGAATGCCTGATACCGTCTCCATCTCCCCTTTAGAGACAGAATGCCTGATACCGTCTCCATCTCCCCTTTAGAGACAGAATGCCTGATACCGTCTCCATCTCCCCTTTAGAGACAGAATGCCTGATACCGTCTCCATCTCCCCTTTAGAGACAGAATGCCTGATACGTCTCCATCTCCCCTTTAGAGACAGAATGCCTGATACGTCTCCATCTCCCCTTTAGAGACAGAATGCCTGATACCGTCTCCATCTCCCCTTTAGAGACAGAATGCCTGATACGGCTCCATCTCCCCTTTAGAGACAGAATGCCTGATACGGCTCCATCTCCCCTTTAGAGACAGAATGCCTGATACGGCTCCATCTCCCCTTTAGAGACAGAATGCCTGATACCGTCTCCATCTCCCCTTTAGAGACAGAATGCCTGATACCGTCTCCATCTCCCCTTTAGAGACAGAATGCCTGATACGTCTCCATCTCCCCTTTAGAGACAGAATGCCTGATACCGTCTCCATCTCCCCTTTAGAGACAGAATGCCTGATACGTCTCCATCTCCCCTTTAGAGACAGAATGCCTGATACCGTCTCCATCTCCCCTTTAGAGACAGAATGCCTGATACCGTCTCCATCTCCCCTTTAGAGACAGAATGCCTGATACGGCTCCATCTCCCCTTTAGAGATAGAATGCCTGATACCGTCTCCATCTCCCCTTTAGAGACAGAATGCCTGATACCGTCTCCATCTCCCCTTTAGAGACAGAATGCCTGATACCGTCTCCATCTCCCCTTTAGAGACAGAATGCCTGATACCGTCTCCATCTCCCCTTTAGAGACAGAATGCCTGATACCGTCTCCATCTCCCCTTTAGAGACAGAATGCCTGATACGTCTCCATCTCCCCTTTAGAGACAGAATGCCTGATACGGCTCCATCTCCCCTTTAGAGACAGAATGCCTGATACCGTCTCCATCTCCCCTTTAGAGACAGAATGCCTGATACGGCTCCATCTCCCCTTTAGAGACAGAATGCCTGATACGGCTCCATCTCCCCTTTAGAGACAGAATGCCTGATACGGCTCCATCTCCCCTTTAGAGACAGAATGCCTGATACGGCTCCATCTCCCCTTTAGAGACAGAATGCCTGATACCGTCTCCATCTCCCCTTTAGAGACAGAATGCCTGATACCGTCTCCATCTCCCCTTTAGAGACAGAATGCCTGATACCGTCTCCATCTCCCCTTTAGAGACAGAATGCCTGATACCGTCTCCATCTCCCCTTTAGAGACAGAATGCCTGATACCGTCTCCATCTCCCCTTTAGAGACAGAATGCTTGATACCGTCTCCATCTCCCCTTTAGAGACAGAATGCCTGATACCGTCTCCATCTCCCCTTTAGAGACAGAATGCCTGATACGTCTCCATCTCCCCTTTAGAGACAGAATGCCTGATATGGCTCCATCTCCCCTTTAGAGACAGAATGCCTGATACCGTCTCCATCTCCCCTTTAGAGACAGAATGCCTGATACCGTCTCCATCTCCCCTTTAGAGACAGAATGCCTGATACGTCTCCATCTCCCCTTTAGAGACAGAATGCCTGATACGGCTCCATCTCCCCTTTAGAGACAGAATGCCTGATACGGCTCCATCTCCCCTTTAGAGAAAGAATGCCTGATACCGTCTCCATCTCCCCTTTAGAGACAGAATGCCTGATACCGTCTCCATCTCCCCTTTAGAGACAGAATGCCTGATACCGTCTCCATCTCCCCTTTAGAGACAGAATGCCTGATACCGTCTCCATCTCCCCTTTAGAGACAGAATGCCTGATACGTCTCCATCTCCACTTTAGAGACAGAATGCCTGATACCGTCTCCATCTCCCCTTTAGAGACAGAATGCCTGATACCGTCTCCATCTCCCCTTTAGAGACAGAATGCCTGATACGGCTCCATCTCCCCTTTAGAGACAGAATGCCTGATACCGTCTCCATCTCCCCTTTAGAGACAGAATGCCTGATACCGTCTCCATCTCCCCTTTAGAGACAGAATGCCTGATACGGCTCCATCTCCCCTTTAGAGACAGAATGCCTGATACGGCTCCATCTCCCCTTTAGAGACAGAATGCCTGATACGGCTCCATCTCCCCTTTAGAGACAGAATGCCTGATACCGCTTCCATCTCCCCTTTAGAGACAGAATGCCTGATACGGCTCCATCTCCCCTTTAGAGACAGAATGCCTGATACGGCTCCATCTCCCCTTTAGAGACAGAATGCCTGATACGGCTCCATCTCCCCTTTAGAGACAGAATGCCTGATACGGCTCCATCTCCCCTTTAGAGACAGAATGCCTGATACCGTCTCCATCTCCCCTTTAGAGACAGAATGCCTGATACCGTCTCCATCTCCCCTTTAGAGACAGAATGCCTGATACCGTCTCCATCTCCCCTTTAGAGACAGAATGCCTGATACCGTCTCCATCTCCCCTTTAGAGACAGAATGCCTGATACCGTCTCCATCTCCCCTTTAGAGACAGAATGCCTGATACCGTCTCCATCTCCCCTTTAGAGACAGAATGCCTGATACGTCTCCATCTCCCCTTTAGAGACAGAATGCCTGATACGTCTCCATCTCCCCTTTAGAGACAGAATGCCTGATACCGTCTCCATCTCCCCTTTAGAGACAGAATGCCTGATACGCCTCCATCTCCCCTTTAGAGACAGAATGCCTGATACGGCTCCATCTCCCCTTTAGAGACAGAATGCCTGATACGGCTCCATCTCCCCTTTAGAGACAGAATGCCTGATACCGTCTCCATCTCCCCTTTAGAGACAGAATGCCTGATACCGTCTCCATCTCCCCTTTAGAGACAGAATGCCTGATACGTCTCCATCTCCCCTTTAGAGACAGAATGCCTGATACCGTCTCCATCTCCCCTTTAGAGACAGAATGCCTGATACGTCTCCATCTCCCCTTTAGAGACAGAATGCCTGATACCGTCTCCATCTCCCCTTTAGAGACAGAATGCCTGATACCGTCTCCATCTCCCCTTTAGAGACAGAATGCCTGATACGGCTCCATCTCCCCTTTAGAGACAGAATGCCTGATACCGTCTCCATCTCCCCTTTAGAGACAGAATGCCTGATACCGTCTCCATCTCCCCTTTAGAGACAGAATGCCTGATACCGTCTCCATCTCCCCTTTAGAGACAGAATGCCTGATACCGTCTCCATCTCCCCTTTAGAGACAGAATGCCTGATACCGTCTCCATCTCCCCTTTAGAGACAGAATGCCTGATACGTCTCCATCTCCCCTTTAGAGACAGAATGCCTGATACGGCTCCATCTCCCCTTTAGAGACAGAATGCCTGATACCGTCTCCATCTCCCCTTTAGAGACAGAATGCCTGATACGGCTCCATCTCCCCTTTAGAGACAGAATGCCTGATACGGCTCCATCTCCCCTTTAGAGACAGAATGCCTGATACGGCTCCATCTCCCCTTTAGAGACAGAATGCCTGATACGGCTCCATCTCCCCTTTAGAGACAGAATGCCTGATACCGTCTCCATCTCCCCTTTAGAGACAGAATGCCTGATACCGTCTCCATCTCCCCTTTAGAGACAGAATGCCTGATACCGTCTCCATCTCCCCTTTAGAGACAGAATGCCTGATACCGTCTCCATCTCCCCTTTAGAGACAGAATGCCTGATACCGTCTCCATCTCCCCTTTAGAGACAGAATGCCTGATACGTCTCCATCTCCCCTTTAGAGACAGAATGCCTGATACCGTCTCCATCTCCCCTTTAGAGACAGAATGCCTGATACCGTCTCCATCTCCCCTTTAGAGACAGAATGCCTGATACGGCTCCATCTCCCCTTTAGAGACAGAATGCCTGATACCGTCTCCATCTCCCCTTTAGAGACAGAATGCCTGATACCGTCTCCATCTCCCCTTTAGAGACAGAATGCCTGATACCGTCTCCATCTCCCCTTTAGAGACAGAATGCCTGATACCGTCTCCATCTCCCCTTTAGAGACAGAATGCCTGATACGTCTCCATCTCCCCTTTAGAGACAGAATGCCTGATACGGCTCCATCTCCCCTTTGGAGACAGAATGCCTGATACGTCTCCATCTCCCCTTTAGAGACAGAATGCCTGATACCGTCTCCATCTCCCCTTTAGAGACAGAATGCCTGATACGTCTCCATCTCCCCTTTAGAGACAGAATGCCTGATACGGCTCCATCTCCCCTTTAGAGACAGAATGCCTGATACGGCTCCATCTCCCCTTTAGAGACAGAATGCCTGATACCGTCTCCATCTCCCCTTTAGAGACAGAATGCCTGATACCGTCTCCATCTCCCCTTTAGAGACAGAATGCCTGATACCGTCTCCATCTCCCCTTTAGAGACAGAATGCCTGATACGTCTCCATCTCCCCTTTAGAGACAGAATGCCTGATACCGTCTCCATCTCCCCTTTAGAGACAGAATGCCTGATACGGCTCCATCTCCCCTTTAGAGACAGAATGCCTGATACGTCTCCATCTCCCCTTTAGAGACAGAATGCCTGATACCGTCTCCATCTCCCCTTTAGAGACAGAATGCCTGATACGGCTCCATCTCCCCTTTAGAGACAGAATGCCTGATACCGTCTCCATCTCCCCTTTAGAGACAGAATGCCTGATACGGCTCCATCTCCCCTTTAGAGACAGAATGCCTGATACGGCTCCATCTCCCCTTTAGAGACAGAATGCCTGATACGGCTCCATCTCCCCTTTAGAGACAGAATGCCTGATACGGCTCCATCTCCCCTTTAGAGACAGAATGCCTGATACCGTCTCCATCTCCCCTTTAGAGACAGAATGCCTGATACCGTCTCCATCTCCCCTTTAGAGACAGAATGCCTGATACCGTCTCCATCTCCCCTTTAGAGACAGAATGCCTGATACCGTCTCCATCTCCCCTTTAGAGACAGAATGCCTGATACCGTCTCCATCTCCCCTTTAGAGACAGAATGCCTGATACCGTCTCCATCTCCCCTTTAGAGACAGAATGCCTGATACGTCTCCATCTCCCCTTTAGAGACAGAATGCCTGATACCGTCTCCATCTCCCCTTTAGAGACAGAATGCCTGATACCGTCTCCATCTCCCCTTTAGAGACAGAATGCCTGATACGGCTCCATCTCCCCTTTAGAGACAGAATGCCTGATACCGTCTCCATCTCCCCTTTAGAGACAGAATGCCTGATACCGTCTCCATCTCCCCTTTAGAGACAGAATGCCTGATACCGTCTCCATCTCCCCTTTAGAGACAGAATGCCTGATACCGTCTCCATCTCCCCTTTAGAGACAGAATGCCTGATACGTCTCCATCTCCCCTTTAGAGACAGAATGCCTGATACGGCTCCATCTCCCCTTTAGAGACAGAATGCCTGATACCGTCTCCATCTCCCCTTTAGAGACAGAATGCCTGATACGTCTCCATCTCCCCTTTAGAGACAGAATGCCTGATACCGTCTCCATCTCCCCTTTAGAGACAGAATGCCTGATACGTCTCCATCTCCCCTTTAGAGACAGAATGCCTGATACGTCTCCATCTCCCCTTTAGAGACAGAATGCCTGATACGTCTCCATCTCCCCTTTAGAGACAGAATGCCTGATACGTCTCCATCTCCCCTTTAGAGACAGAATGCCTGATACCGTCTCCATCTCCCCTTTAGAGACAGAATGCCTGATACGTCTCCATCTCCCCTTTAGAGACAGAATGCCTGATACCGTCTCCATCTCCCCTTTAGAGACAGAATGCCTGATACGTCTCCATCTCCCCTTTAGAGACAGAATGCCTGATACGTCTCCATCTCCCCTTTAGAGACAGAATGCCTGATACGTCTCCATCTCCCCTTTAGAGACAGAATGCCTGATACGGCTCCATCTCCCCTTTAGAGACAGAATGCCTGATACGGCTCCATCTCCCCTTTAGAGACAGAATGCCTGATACCGTCTCCATCTCCCCTTTAGAGACAGAATGCCTGATACCGTCTCCATCTCCCCTTTAGAGACAGAATGCCTGATACCGTCTCCATCTCCCCTTTAGAGACAGAATGCCTGATACGTCTCCATCTCCCCTTTAGAGACAGAATGCCTGATACGGCTCCATCTCCCCTTTAGAGACAGAATGCCTGATACCGTCTCCATCTCCCCTTTAGAGACAGAATACCTGATACGGCTCCATCTCCCCTTTAGAGACAGAATGCCTGATACCGTCTCCATCTCCCCTTTAGAGACAGAATGCCTGATACCGTCTCCATCTCCCCTTTAGAGACAGAATGCCTGATACCGTCTCCATCTCCCCTTTAGAGACAGAATGCCTGATACGTCTCCATCTCCCCTTTAGAGACAGAATGCCTGATACCGTCTCCATCTCCCCTTTAGAGACAGAATGCCTGATACCGTCTCCATCTCCCCTTTAGAGACAGAATGCCTGATACGGCTCCATCTCCCCTTTAGAGACAGAATGCCTGATACCGTCTCCATCTCCCCTTTAGAGACAGAATGCCTGATACCGTCTCCATCTCCCCTTTAGAGACAGAATGCCTGATACCGTCTCCATCTCCCCTTTAGAGACAGAATGCCTGATACCGTCTCCATCTCCCCTTTAGAGACAGAATGCCTGATACGGCTCCATCTCCCCTTTAGAGACAGAATGCCTGATACCGTCTCCATCTCCCCTTTAGAGACAGAATGCCTGATACCGTCTCCATCTCCCCTTTAGAGACAGAATGCCTGATACGGCTCCATCTCCCCTTTAGAGACAGAATGCTTGATACGTCTCCATCTCCCCTTTAGAGACAGAATGCCTGATACGTCTCCATCTCCCCTTTAGAGACAGAATGCCTGATACGTCTCCATCTCCCCTTTAGAGACAGAATGCCTGATATGGCTCCATCTCCCCTTTAGAGACAGAATGCCTGATACCGTCTCCATCTCCCCTTTAGAGACAGAATGCTTGATACCGTCTCCATCTCCCCTTTAGAGACAGAATGCCTGATACGTCTCCATCTCCCCTTTAGAGACAGAATGCCTGATATGGCTCCATCTCCCCTTTAGAGACAGAATGCCTGATACCGTCTCCATCTCCCCTTTAGAGACAGAATGCTTGACACCGTCTCCATCTCCCCTTTAGAGACAGAATGCCTGATACGGCTCCATCTCCCCTTTAGAGACAGAATGCCTGATATGGCTCCATCTCCCCTTTAGAGACAGAATGCCTGATACCGTCTCCATCTCCCCTTTAGAGACAGAATGCTTGATACCGTCTCCATCTCCCCTTTAGAGACAGAATGCCTGATACCGTCTCCATCTCCCCTTTAGAGACAGAATGCCTGATACGGTCTCCATCTCCCCTTTAGAGACAGAATGCCTGATACCGTCTCCATCTCCCCTTTAGAGACAGAATGCCTGATACGTCTCCATCTCCCCTTTAGAGACAGAATGCCTGATACCGTCTCCATCTCCCCTTTAGAGACAGAATGCCTGATACCGTCTCCATCTCCCCTTTAGAGACAGAATGCCTGATACGGCTCCATCTCCCCTTTAGAGACAGAATGCCTGATACCGTCTCCATCTCCCCTTTAGAGACAGAATGCCTGATACGGCTCCATCTCCCCTTTAGAGACAGAATGCCTGATACCGTCTCCATCTCCCCTTTGGAGACAGAATGCCTGATACGTCTCCATCTCCCCTTTAGAGACAGAATGCCTGATACCGTCTCCATCTCCCCTTTAGAGACAGAATGCCTGATACGTCTCCATCTCCCCTTTAGAGACAGAATGCCTGATACGTCTCCATCTCCCCTTTAGAGACAGAATGCCTGATACGGCTCCATCTCCCCTTTAGAGACAGAATGCCTGATACCGTCTCCATCTCCCCTTTAGAGACAGAATGCCTGATACCGTCTCCATCTCCCCTTTAGAGACAGAATGCCTGATACCGTCTCCATCTCCCCTTTAGAGACAGAATGCCTGATACGTCTCCATCTCCCCTTTAGAGACAGAATGCCTGATACGTCTCCATCTCCCCTTTAGAGACAGAATGCCTGATACCGTCTCCATCTCCCCTTTAGAGACAGAATGCCTGATACGGCTCCATCTCCCCTTTAGAGACAGAATGCCTGATACCGTCTCCATCTCCCCTTTAGAGACAGAATGCCTGATACCGTCTCCATCTCCCCTTTAGAGACAGAATGCCTGATACCGTCTCCATCTCCCCTTTAGAGACAGAATGCCTGATACGTCTCCATCTCCCCTTTAGAGACAGAATGCCTGATACCGTCTCCATCTCCCCTTTAGAGACAGAATGCCTGATACGGCTCCATCTCCCCTTTAGAGACAGAATGCCTGATACCGTCTCCATCTCCCCTTTAGA
Organism: Salvelinus alpinus; assembly: GCF_045679555.1. Classification (NCBI taxonomy): domain Eukaryota; kingdom Metazoa; phylum Chordata; class Actinopteri; order Salmoniformes; family Salmonidae; genus Salvelinus; species Salvelinus alpinus. Next base: position 54,797,301 of record NC_092099.1, on the reverse strand, counting down.
GACAGAATGCCTGATACGGCTCCATCTCCCCTTTAGAGACAGAATGCCTGATACCGTCTCCATCTCCCCTTTAGAGACAGAATGCCTGATACGGCTCCATCTCCCCTTTAGAGACAGAATGCCTGATACGGCTCCATCTCCCCTTTAGAGACAGAATGCCTGATACCGTCTCCATCTCCCCTTTAGAGACAGAATGCCTGATACCGTCTCCATCTCCCCTTTAGAGACAGAATGCCTGATACCGTCTCCATCTCCCCTTTAGAGACAGAATGCCTGATACCGTCTCCATCTCCCCTTTAGAGACAGAATGCCTGATACCGTCTCCATCTCCCCTTTAGAGACAGAATGCCTGATACCGTCTCCATCTCCCCTTTAGAGACAGAATGCCTGATACGTCTCCATCTCCCCTTTAGAGACAGAATGCCTGATACGTCTCCATCTCCCCTTTAGAGACAGAATGCCTGATACCGTCTCCATCTCCCCTTTAGAGACAGAATGCCTGATACGGCTCCATCTCCCCTTTAGAGACAGAATGCCTGATACCGTCTCCATCTCCCCTTTAGAGACAGAATGCCTGATACCGTCTCCATCTCCCCTTTAGAGACAGAATGCCTGATACCGTCTCCATCTCCCCTTTAGAGACAGAATGCCTGATACGTCTCCATCTCCCCTTTAGAGACAGAATGCCTGATACCGTCTCCATCTCCCCTTTAGAGACAGAATGCCTGATACGGCTCCATCTCCCCTTTAGAGACAGAATGCCTGATACCGTCTCCATCTCCCCTTTAGAGACAGAATGCCTGATACGGCTCCATCTCCCCTTTAGAGACAGAATGCCTGATACCGTCTCCATCTCCCCTTTAGAGACAGAATGCCTGATACGGCTCCATCTCCCCTTTAGAGACAGAATGCCTGATACGGCTCCATCTCCCCTTTAGAGACAGAATGCCTGATACCGTCTCCATCTCCCCTTTAGAGACAGAATGCCTGATACCGTCTCCATCTCCCCTTTAGAGACAGAATGCCTGATACCGTCTCCATCTCCCCTTTAGAGACAGAATGCCTGATACCGTCTCCATCTCCCCTTTAGAGACAGAATGCCTGATACGTCTCCATCTCCCCTTTAGAGACAGAATGCCTGATACGGCTCCATCTCCCCTTTAGAGACAGAATGCCTGATACCGTCTCCATCTCCCCTTTAGAGACAGAATGCCTGATACGGCTCCATCTCCCCTTTAGAGACAGAATGCCTGATACCGTCTCCATCTCCCCTTTAGAGACAGAATGCCTGATACCGTCTCCATCTCCCCTTTAGAGACAGAATGCCTGATACCGTCTCCATCTCCCCTTTAGAGACAGAATGCCTGATATGGCTCCATCTCCCCTTTAGAGACAGAATGCCTGATACCGTCTCCATCTCCCCTTTAGAGACAGAATGCCTGATACGGCTCCATCTCCCCTTTAGAGACAGAATGCCTGATACCGTCTCCATCTCCCCTTTAGAGACAGAATGCCTGATACGTCTCCATCTCCCCTTTAGAGACAGAATGCCTGATACCGTCTCCATCTCCCCTTTAGAGACAGAATGCCTGATACGGCTCCATCTCCCCTTTAGAGACAGAATGCCTGATACCGTCTCCATCTCCCCTTTAGAGACAGAATGCCTGATACGGCTCCATCTCCCCTTTAGAGACAGAATGCCTGATACGTCTCCATCTCCCCTTTAGAGACAGAATGCCTGATACCGTCTCCATCTCCCCTTTAGAGACAGAATGCCTGATACCGTCTCCATCTCCCCTTTAGAGACAGAATGCCTGATACGGCTCCATCTCCCCTTTAGAGACAGAATGCCTGATACCGTCTCCATCTCCCCTTTAGAGACAGAATGCCTGATACCGTCTCCATCTCCCCTTTAGAGACAGAATGCCTGATACGTCTCCATCTCCCCTTTAGAGACAGAATGCCGGATACCGTCTCCATCTCCCCTTTAGAGACAGAATGCCGGATACCGTCTCCATCTCCCCTTTAGAGACAGAATGCCTGATACCGTCTCCATCTCCCCTTTAGAGACAGAATGCCTGATACCGTCTCCATCTCCCCTTTAGAGACAGAATGCCTGATACCGTCTCCATCTCCCCTTTAGAGACAGAATGCCTGATACGTCTCCATCTCCCCTTTAGAGACAGAATGCCTGATACGTCTCCATCTCCCCTTTAGAGACAGAATGCCTGATACCGTCTCCATCTCCCCTTTAGAGACAGAATGCCTGATACGGCTCCATCTCCCCTTTAGAGACAGAATGCCTGATACGGCTCCATCTCCCCTTTAGAGACAGAATGCCTGATACGGCTCCATCTCCCCTTTAGAGACAGAATGCCTGATACCGTCTCCATCTCCCCTTTAGAGACAGAATGCCTGATACCGTCTCCATCTCCCCTTTAGAGACAGAATGCCTGATACGTCTCCATCTCCCCTTTAGAGACAGAATGCCTGATACCGTCTCCATCTCCCCTTTAGAGACAGAATGCCTGATACGTCTCCATCTCCCCTTTAGAGACAGAATGCCTGATACCGTCTCCATCTCCCCTTTAGAGACAGAATGCCTGATACCGTCTCCATCTCCCCTTTAGAGACAGAATGCCTGATACGGCTCCATCTCCCCTTTAGAGACAGAATGCCTGATACCGTCTCCATCTCCCCTTTAGAGACAGAATGCCTGATACCGTCTCCATCTCCCCTTTAGAGACAGAATGCCTGATACCGTCTCCATCTCCCCTTTAGAGACAGAATGCCTGATACCGTCTCCATCTCCCCTTTAGAGACAGAATGCCTGATACCGTCTCCATCTCCCCTTTAGAGACAGAATGCCTGATACGTCTCCATCTCCCCTTTAGAGACAGAATGCCTGATACGGCTCCATCTCCCCTTTAGAGACAGAATGCCTGATACCGTCTCCATCTCCCCTTTAGAGACAGAATGCCTGATACGGCTCCATCTCCCCTTTAGAGACAGAATGCCTGATACGGCTCCATCTCCCCTTTAGAGACAGAATGCCTGATACGGCTCCATCTCCCCTTTAGAGACAGAATGCCTGATACGGCTCCATCTCCCCTTTAGAGACAGAATGCCTGATACCGTCTCCATCTCCCCTTTAGAGACAGAATGCCTGATACCGTCTCCATCTCCCCTATAGAGACAGAATGCCTGATACCGTCTCCATCTCCCCTTTAGAGACAGAATGCCTGATACCGTCTCCATCTCCCCTTTAGAGACAGAATGCCTGATACCGTCTCCATCTCCCCTTTAGAGACAGAATGCTTGATACCGTCTCCATCTCCCCTTTAGAGACAGAATGCCTGATACCGTCTCCATCTCCCCTTTAGAGACAGAATGCCTGATACGTCTCCATCTCCCCTTTAGAGACAGAATGCCTGATATGGCTCCATCTCCCCTTTAGAGACAGAATGCCTGATACCGTCTCCATCTCCCCTTTAGAGACAGAATGCCTGATACCGTCTCCATCTCCCCTTTAGAGACAGAATGCCTGATACGTCTCCATCTCCCCTTTAGAGACAGAATGCCTGATACGGCTCCATCTCCCCTTTAGAGACAGAATGCCTGATACGGCTCCATCTCCCCTTTAGAGACAGAATGCCTGATACGGCTCCATCTCCCCTTTAGAGACAGAATGCCTGATACTGCTCCATCTCCCCTTTAGAGACAGAATGCCTGATACCGTCTCCATCTCCCCTTTAGAGACAGAATGCCTGATACCGTCTCCATCTCCCCTTTAGAGACAGAATGCCTGATACCGTCTCCATCTCCCCTTTAGAGACAGAATGCCTGATACCGTCTCCATCTCCCCTTTAGAGACAGAATGCCTGATACGTCTCCATCTCCCCTTTAGAGACAGAATGCCTGATACCGTCTCCATCTCCCCTTTAGAGACAGAATGCCTGATACCGTCTCCATCTCCCCTTTAGAGACAGAATGCCTGATACGGCTCCATCTCCCCTTTAGAGACAGAATGCCTGATACCGTCTCCATCTCCCCTTTAGAGACAGAATGCCTGATACCGTCTCCATCTCCCCTTTAGAGACAGAATGCCTGATACGGCTCCATCTCCCCTTTAGAGACAGAATGCCTGATACGGCTCCATCTCCCCTTTAGAGACAGAATGCCTGATACGGCTCCATCTCCCCTTTAGAGACAGAATGCCTGATACCGTCTCCATCTCCCCTTTAGAGACAGAATGCCTGATACGGCTCCATCTCCCCTTTAGAGACAGAATGCCTGATACGGCTCCATCTCCCCTTTAGAGACAGAATGCCTGATACGGCTCCATCTCCCCTTTAGAGACAGAATGCCTGATACGGCTCCATCTCCCCTTTAGAGACAGAATGCCTGATACCGTCTCCATCTCCCCTTTAGAGACAGAATGCCTGATACCGTCTCCATCTCCCCTTTAGAGACAGAATGCCTGATACCGTCTCCATCTCCCCTTTAGAGACAGAATGCCTGATACCGTCTCCATCTCCCCTTTAGAGACAGAATGCCTGATACCGTCTCCATCTCCCCTTTAGAGACAGAATGCCTGATACCGTCTCCATCTCCCCTTTAGAGACAGAATGCCTGATACGTCTCCATCTCCCCTTTAGAGACAGAATGCCTGATACGTCTCCATCTCCCCTTTAGAGACAGAATGCCTGATACCGTCTCCATCTCCCCTTTAGAGACAGAATGCCTGATACGCCTCCATCTCCCCTTTAGAGACAGAATGCCTGATACGGCTCCATCTCCCCTTTAGAGACAGAATGCCTGATACGGCTCCATCTCCCCTTTAGAGACAGAATGCCTGATACCGTCTCCATCTCCCCTTTAGAGACAGAATGCCTGATACCGTCTCCATCTCCCCTTTAGAGACAGAATGCCTGATACGTCTCCATCTCCCCTTTAGAGACAGAATGCCTGATACCGTCTCCATCTCCCCTTTAGAGACAGAATGCCTGATACGTCTCCATCTCCCCTTTAGAGACAGAATGCCTGATACCGTCTCCATCTCCCCTTTAGAGACAGAATGCCTGATACCGTCTCCATCTCCCCTTTAGAGACAGAATGCCTGATACGGCTCCATCTCCCCTTTAGAGACAGAATGCCTGATACCGTCTCCATCTCCCCTTTAGAGACAGAATGCCTGATACCGTCTCCATCTCCCCTTTAGAGACAGAATGCCTGATACCGTCTCCATCTCCCCTTTAGAGACAGAATGCCTGATACCGTCTCCATCTCCCCTTTAGAGACAGAATGCCTGATACCGTCTCCATCTCCCCTTTAGAGACAGAATGCCTGATACGTCTCCATCTCCCCTTTAGAGACAGAATGCCTGATACGGCTCCATCTCCCCTTTAGAGACAGAATGCCTGATACCGTCTCCATCTCCCCTTTAGAGACAGAATGCCTGATACGGCTCCATCTCCCCTTTAGAGACAGAATGCCTGATACGGCTCCATCTCCCCTTTAGAGACAGAATGCCTGATACGGCTCCATCTCCCCTTTAGAGACAGAATGCCTGATACGGCTCCATCTCCCCTTTAGAGACAGAATGCCTGATACCGTCTCCATCTCCCCTTTAGAGACAGAATGCCTGATACCGTCTCCATCTCCCCTTTAGAGACAGAATGCCTGATACCGTCTCCATCTCCCCTTTAGAGACAGAATGCCTGATACCGTCTCCATCTCCCCTTTAGAGACAGAATGCCTGATACCGTCTCCATCTCCCCTTTAGAGACAGAATGCCTGATACGTCTCCATCTCCCCTTTAGAGACAGAATGCCTGATACCGTCTCCATCTCCCCTTTAGAGACAGAATGCCTGATACCGTCTCCATCTCCCCTTTAGAGACAGAATGCCTGATACGGCTCCATCTCCCCTTTAGAGACAGAATGCCTGATACCGTCTCCATCTCCCCTTTAGAGACAGAATGCCTGATACCGTCTCCATCTCCCCTTTAGAGACAGAATGCCTGATACCGTCTCCATCTCCCCTTTAGAGACAGAATGCCTGATACCGTCTCCATCTCCCCTTTAGAGACAGAATGCCTGATACGTCTCCATCTCCCCTTTAGAGACAGAATGCCTGATACGGCTCCATCTCCCCTTTGGAGACAGAATGCCTGATACGTCTCCATCTCCCCTTTAGAGACAGAATGCCTGATACCGTCTCCATCTCCCCTTTAGAGACAGAATGCCTGATACGTCTCCATCTCCCCTTTAGAGACAGAATGCCTGATACGGCTCCATCTCCCCTTTAGAGACAGAATGCCTGATACGGCTCCATCTCCCCTTTAGAGACAGAATGCCTGATACCGTCTCCATCTCCCCTTTAGAGACAGAATGCCTGATACCGTCTCCATCTCCCCTTTAGAGACAGAATGCCTGATACCGTCTCCATCTCCCCTTTAGAGACAGAATGCCTGATACGTCTCCATCTCCCCTTTAGAGACAGAATGCCTGATACCGTCTCCATCTCCCCTTTAGAGACAGAATGCCTGATACGGCTCCATCTCCCCTTTAGAGACAGAATGCCTGATACGGCTCCATCTCCCCTTTAGAGACAGAATGCCTGATACCGTCTCCATCTCCCCTTTAGAGACAGAATGCCTGATACGGCTCCATCTCCCCTTTAGAGACAGAATGCCTGATACCGTCTCCATCTCCCCTTTAGAGACAGAACGCCTGATACGGCTCCATCTCCCCTTTAGAGACAGAATGCCTGATACGGCTCCATCTCCCCTTTAGAGACAGAATGCCTGATACGGCTCCATCTCCCCTTTAGAGACAGAATGCCTGATACGGCTCCATCTCCCCTTTAGAGACAGAATGCCTGATACCGTCTCCATCTCCCCTTTAGAGACAGAATGCCTGATACCGTCTCCATCTCCCCTTTAGAGACAGAATGCCTGATACCGTCTCCATCTCCCCTTTAGAGACAGAATGCCTGATACCGTCTCCATCTCCCCTTTAGAGACAGAATGCCTGATACCGTCTCCATCTCCCCTTTAGAGACAGAATGCCTGATACCGTCTCCATCTCCCCTTTAGAGACAGAATGCCTGATACGTCTCCATCTCCCCTTTAGAGACAGAATGCCTGATACCGTCTCCATCTCCCCTTTAGAGACAGAATGCCTGATACCGTCTCCATCTCCCCTTTAGAGACAGAATGCCTGATACGGCTCCATCTCCCCTTTAGAGACAGAATGCCTGATACCGTCTCCATCTCCCCTTTAGAGACAGAATGCCTGATACCGTCTCCATCTCCCCTTTAGAGACAGAATGCCTGATACCGTCTCCATCTCCCCTTTAGAGACAGAATGCCTGATACCGTCTCCATCTCCCCTTTAGAGACAGAATGCCTGATACGTCTCCATCTCCCCTTTAGAGACAGAATGCCTGATACGGCTCCATCTCCCCTTTAGAGACAGAATGCCTGATACCGTCTCCATCTCCCCTTTAGAGACAGAATGCCTGATACGTCTCCATCTCCCCTTTAGAGACAGAATGCCTGATACCGTCTCCATCTCCCCTTTAGAGACAGAATGCCTGATACGTCTCCATCTCCCCTTTAGAGACAGAATGCCTGATACGTCTCCATCTCCCCTTTAGAGACAGAATGCCTGATACGTCTCCATCTCCCCTTTAGAGACAGAATGCCTGATACGTCTCCATCTCCCCTTTAGAGACAGAATGCCTGATACGTCTCCATCTCCCCTTTAGAGACAGAATGCCTGATACCGTCTCCATCTCCCCTTTAGAGACAGAATGCCTGATACGTCTCCATCTCCCCTTTAGAGACAGAATGCCTGATACCGTCTCCATCTCCCCTTTAGAGACAGAATGCCTGATACGTCTCCATCTCCCCTTTAGAGACAGAATGCCTGATACGTCTCCATCTCCCCTTTAGAGACAGAATGCCTGATACGTCTCCATCTCCCCTTTAGAGACAGAATGCCTGATACGGCTCCATCTCCCCTTTAGAGACAGAATGCCTGATACGGCTCCATCTCCCCTTTAGAGACAGAATGCCTGATACCGTCTCCATCTCCCCTTTAGAGACAGAATGCCTGATACCGTCTCCATCTCCCCTTTAGAGACAGAATGCCTGATACCGTCTCCATCTCCCCTTTAGAGACAGAATGCCTGATACGTCTCCATCTCCCCTTTAGAGACAGAATGCCTGATACGGCTCCATCTCCCCTTTAGAGACAGAATGCCTGATACCGTCTCCATCTCCCCTTTAGAGACAGAATACCTGATACGGCTCCATCTCCCCTTTAGAGACAGAATGCCTGATACCGTCTCCATCTCCCCTTTAGAGACAGAATGCCTGATACCGTCTCCATCTCCCCTTTAGAGACAGAATGCCTGATACCGTCTCCATCTCCCCTTTAGAGACAGAATGCCTGATACGTCTCCATCTCCCCTTTAGAGACAGAATGCCTGATACCGTCTCCATCTCCCCTTTAGAGACAGAATGCCTGATACCGTCTCCATCTCCCCTTTAGAGACAGAATGCCTGATACGGCTCCATCTCCCCTTTAGAGACAGAATGCCTGATACCGTCTCCATCTCCCCTTTAGAGACAGAATGCCTGATACCGTCTCCATCTCCCCTTCAGAGACAGAATGCCTGATACCGTCTCCATCTCCCCTTTAGAGACAGAATGCCTGATACCGTCTCCATCTCCCCTTTAGAGACAGAATGCCTGATACGGCTCCATCTCCCCTTTAGAGACAGAATGCCTGATACCGTCTCCATCTCCCCTTTAGAGACAGAATGCCTGATACCGTCTCCATCTCCCCTTTAGAGACAGAATGCCTGATACGGCTCCATCTCCCCTTTAGAGACAGAATGCTTGATACGTCTCCATCTCCCCTTTAGAGACAGAATGCCTGATACGTCTCCATCTCCCCTTTAGAGACAGAATGCCTGATACGTCTCCATCTCCCCTTTAGAGACAGAATGCCTGATATGGCTCCATCTCCCCTTTAGAGACAGAATGCCTGATACCGTCTCCATCTCCCCTTTAGAGACAGAATGCTTGATACCGTCTCCATCTCCCCTTTAGAGACAGAATGCCTGATACGTCTCCATCTCCCCTTTAGAGACAGAATGCCTGATATGGCTCCATCTCCCCTTTAGAGACAGAATGCCTGATACCGTCTCCATCTCCCCTTTAGAGACAGAATGCTTGACACCGTCTCCATCTCCCCTTTAGAGACAGAATGCCTGATACGGCTCCATCTCCCCTTTAGAGACAGAATGCCTGATATGGCTCCATCTCCCCTTTAGAGACAGAATGCCTGATACCGTCTCCATCTCCCCTTTAGAGACAGAATGCTTGATACCGTCTCCATCTCCCCTTTAGAGACAGAATGCCTGATACCGTCTCCATCTCCCCTTTAGAGACAGAATGCCTGATACGGTCTCCATCTCCCCTTTAGAGACAGAATGCCTGATACCGTCTCCATCTCCCCTTTAGAGACAGAATGCCTGATACGTCTCCATCTCCCCTTTAGAGACAGAATGCCTGATACGTCTCCATCTCCCCTTTAGAGACAGAATGCCTGATACCGTCTCCATCTCCCCTTTAGAGACAGAATGCCTGATACGGCTCCATCTCCCCTTTAGAGACAGAATGCCTGATACCGTCTCCATCTCCCCTTTAGAGACAGAATGCCTGATACCGTCTCCATCTCCCCTTTAGAGACAGAATGCCTGATACCGTCTCCATCTCCCCTTTAGAGACAGAATGCCTGATACGTCTCCATCTCCCCTTTAGAGACAGAATGCCTGATACCGTCTCCATCTCCCCTTTAGAGACAGAATGCCTGATACGGCTCCATCTCCCCTTTAGAGACAGAATGCCTGATACCGTCTCCATCTCCCCTTTAGAGACAGAATGCCTGATACGGCTCCATCTCCCCTTTAGAGACAGAATGCCTGATACTGTCTCCATCTCCCCTTTAGAGACAGAATGCCTGATACGGCTCCATCTCCCCTTTAGAGACAGAATGCCTGATACGGCTCCATCTCCCCTTTAGAGACAGAATGCCTGATACCGTCTCCATCTCCCCTTTAGAGACAGAATGCCTGATACCGTCTCCATCTCCCCTTTAGAGACAGAATGCCTGATACCGTCTCCATCTCCCCTTTAGAGACAGAATGCCTGATACCATCTCCATCTCCCCTTTAGAGACAGAATGCCTGATACGTCTCCATCTCCCCTTTAGAGACAGAATGCCTGATACGGCTCCATCTCCCCTTTAGAGACAGAATGCCTGATACCGTCTCCATCTCCCCTTTAGAGACAGAATGCCTGATACGGCTCCATCTCCCCTTTAGAGACAGAATGCCTGATACCGTCTCCATCTCCCCTTTAGAGACAGAATGCCTGATACCGTCTCCATCTCCCCTTTAGAGACAGAATGCCTGATACCGTCTCCATCTCCCCTTTAGAGACAGAATGCCTGATATGGCTCCATCTCCCCTTTAGAGACAGAATGCCTGATACCGTCTCCATCTCCCCTTTAGAGACAGAATGCCTGATACGGCTCCATCTCCCCTTTAGAGACAGAATGCCTGATACCGTCTCCATCTCCCCTTTAGAGACAGAATGCCTGATACGTCTCCATCTCCCCTTTAGAGACAGAATGCCTGATACCGTCTCCATCTCCCCTTTAGAGACAGAATGCCTGATACGGCTCCATCTCCCCTTTAGAGACAGAATGCCTGATACCGTCTCCATCTCCCCTTTAGAGACAGAATGCCTGATACGGCTCCATCTCCCCTTTAGAGACAGAATGCCTGATACGTCTCCATCTCCCCTTTAGAGACAGAATGCCTGATACCGTCTCCATCTCCCCTTTAGAGACAGAATGCCTGATACCGTCTCCATCTCCCCTTTAGAGACAGAATGCCTGATACGGCTCCATCTCCCCTTTAGAGACAGAATGCCTGATACCGTCTCCATCTCCCCTTTAGAGACAGAATGCCTGATACCGTCTCCATCTCCCCTTTAGAGACAGAATGCCTGATACGTCTCCATCTCCCCTTTAGAGACAGAATGCCGGATACCGTCTCCATCTCCCCTTTAGAGACAGAATGCCGGATACCGTCTCCATCTCCCCTTTAGAGACAGAATGCCTGATACCGTCTCCATCTCCCCTTTAGAGACAGAATGCCTGATACGGCTCCATCTCCCCTTTAGAGACAGAATGCCTGATACCGTCTCCATCTCCCCTTTAGAGACAGAATGCCTGATACCGTCTCCATCTCCCCTTTAGAGACAGAATGCCTGATACGGCTCCATCTCCCCTTTAGAGACAGAATGCCTGATACGTCTCCATCTCCCCTTTAGAGACAGAATGCCTGATACCGTCTCCATCTCCCCTTTAGAGACAGAATGCCTGATACGTCTCCATCTCCCCTTTAGAGACAGAATGCCTGATACCGTCTCCATCTCCCCTTTAGAGACAGAATGCCTGATACGGCTCCATCTCCCCTTTAGAGACAGAATGCCTGATACCGTCTCCATCTCCCCTTTAGAGACAGAATGCCTGATACGGCTCCATCTCCCCTTTAGAGACAGAATGCCTGATACCGTCTCCATCTCCCCTTTAGAGACAGAATGCCTGATACGGCTCCATCTCCCCTTTAGAGACAGAATGCCTGATACGGCTCCATCTCCCCTTTAGAGACAGAATGCCTGATACCGTCTCCATCTCCCCTTTAGAGACAGAATGCCTGATACCGTCTCCATCTCCCCTTTAGAGACAGAATGCCTGATACCGTCTCCATCTCCCCTTTAGAGACAGAATGCCTGATACCATCTCCATCTCCCCTTTAGAGACAGAATGCCTGATACGTCTCCATCTCCCCTTTAGAGACAGAATGCCTGATACCGTCTCCATCTCCCCTTTAGAGACAGAATGCCTGATACGTCTCCATCTCCCCTTTAGAGACAGAATGCCTGATACCATCTCCATCTCCCCTTTAGAGACAGAATGCCTGATACGTCTCCATCTCCCCTTTAGAGACAGAATGCCTGATACCGTCTCCATCTCCCCTTTAGAGACAGAATGCCTGATACGTCTCCATCTCCCCTTTAGAGACAGAATGCCTGATACCGTCTCCATCTCCCCTTTAGAGACAGAATGCCTGATACGGCTCCATCTCCCCTTTAGAGACAGAATGCCTGATACCGTCTCCATCTCCCCTTTAGAGACAGAATGCCTGATACGGCTCCATCTCCCCTTTAGAGACAGAATGCCTGATACCGTCTCCATCTCCCCTTTAGAGACAGAATGCCTGATACGGCTCCATCTCCCCTTTAGAGACAGAATGCCTGATACGGCTCCATCTCCCCTTTAGAGACAGAATGCCTGATACCGTCTCCATCTCCCCTTTAGAGACAGAATGCCTGATACCGTCTCCATCTCCCCTTTAGAGACAGAATGCCTGATACCGTCTCCATCTCCCCTTTAGAGACAGAATGCCTGATACCATCTCCATCTCCCCTTTAGAGACAGAATGCCTGATACGTCTCCATCTCCCCTTTAGAGACAGAATGCCTGATACGGCTCCATCTCCCCTTTAGAGACAGAATGCCTGATACCGTCTCCATCTCCCCTTTAGAGACAGAATGCCTGATACGGCTCCATCTCCCCTTTAGAGACAGAATGCCTGATACCGTCTCCATCTCCCCTTTAGAGACAGAATGCCTGATACCGTCTCCATCTCCCCTTTAGAGACAGAATGCCTGATACCGTCTCCATCTCCCCTTTAGAGACAGAATGCCTGATATGGCTCCATCTCCCCTTTAGAGACAGAATGCCTGATACCGTCTCCATCTCCCCTTTAGAGACAGAATGCCTGATACGGCTCCATCTCCCCTTTAGAGACAGAATGCCTGATACCGTCTCCATCTCCCCTTTAGAGACAGAATGCCTGATACGTCTCCATCTCCCCTTTAGAGACAGAATGCCTGATACCGTCTCCATCTCCCCTTTAGAGACAGAATGCCTGATACGGCTCCATCTCCCCTTTAGAGACAGAATGCCTGATACCGTCTCCATCTCCCCTTTAGAGACAGAATGCCTGATACGGCTCCATCTCCCCTTTAGAGACAGAATGCCTGATACGTCTCCATCTCCCCTTTAGAGACAGAATGCCTGATACCGTCTCCATCTCCCCTTTAGAGACAGAATGCCTGATACCGTCTCCATCTCCCCTTTAGAGACAGAATGCCTGATACGGCTCCATCTCCCCTTTAGAGACAGAATGCCTGATACCGTCTCCATCTCCCCTTTAGAGACAGAATGCCTGATACCGTCTCCATCTCCCCTTTAGAGACAGAATGCCTGATACGTCTCCATCTCCCCTTTAGAGACAGAATGCCGGATACCGTCTCCATCTCCCCTTTAGAGACAGAATGCCGGATACCGTCTCCATCTCCCCTTTAGAGACAGAATGCCTGATACCGTCTCCATCTCCCCTTTAGAGACAGAATGCCTGATACGGCTCCATCTCCCCTTTAGAGACAGAATGCCTGATACCGTCTCCATCTCCCCTTTAGAGACAGAATGCCTGATACCGTCTCCATCTCCCCTTTAGAGACAGAATGCCTGATACGGCTCCATCTCCCCTTTAGAGACAGAATGCCTGATACGTCTCCATCTCCCCTTTAGAGACAGAATGCCTGATACCGTCTCCATCTCCCCTTTAGAGACAGAATGCCTGATACGGCTCCATCTCCCCTTTAGAGACAGAATGCCTGATACGTCTCCATCTCCCCTTTAGAGACAGAATGCCTGATACCGTCTCCATCTCCCCTTTAGAGACAGAATGCCTGATACGTCTCCATCTCCCCTTTAGAGACAGAATGCCTGATACGTCTCCATCTCCCCTTTAGAGACAGAATGCCTGATACCGTCTCCATCTCCCCTTTAGAGACAGAATGCCTGATACGGCTCCATCTCCCCTTTAGAGACAGAATGCCTGATACGTCTCCATCTCCCCTTTAGAGACAGAATGCCTGATACCGTCTCCATCTCCCCTTTAGAGACAGAATGCCTGATACCGTCTCCATCTCCCCTTTAGAGACAGAATGCCTGATACGTCTCCATCTCCCCTTTAGAGACAGAATGCCTGATACGTCTCCATCTCCCCTTTAGAGACAGAATGCTTGATACGTCTCCATCTCCCCTTTAGAGACAGAATGCCTGATACGTCTCCATCTCCCCTTTAGAGACAGAATGCCTGATACGGCTCCATCTCCCCTTTAGAGACAGAATGCCTGATACCGTCTCCATCTCCCCTTTAGAGACAGAATGCCTGATACCGTCTCCATCTCCCCTTTAGAGACAGAATGCCTGATACCGTCTCCATCTCCCCTTTAGAGACAGAATGCCTGATACCGTCTCCATCTCCCCTTTAGAGACAGAATGCCTGATACGGCTCCATCTCCCCTTTAGAGACAGAATGCCTGATATGGCTCCATCTCCCCTTTAGAGACAGAATGCCTGATACCGTCTCCCTTTCCCCTTTAGAGACAGAATGCTTGATACCGTCTCCATCTCCCCTTTAGAGACAGAATGCCTGATACGTCTCCATCTCCCCTTTAGAGACAGAATGCCTGATACGTCTCCATCTCCCCTTTAGAGACAGAATGCCTGATATGGCTCCATCTCCCCTTTAGAGACAGAATGCCTGATACCGTCTCCATCTCCCCTTTAGAGACAGAATGCTTGACACCGTCTCCATCTCCCCTTTAGAGACAGAATGCCTGATACGGCTCCATCTCCCCTTTAGAGACAGAATGCCTGATATGGCTCCATCTCCCCTTTAGAGACAGAATGCCTGATACCGTCTCCATCTCCCCTTTAGAGACAGAATGCTTGATACCGTCTCCATCTCCCCTTTAGAGACAGAATGCCTGATACCGTCTCCATCTCCCCTTTAGAGACAGAATGCCTGATACGTCTCCATCTCCCCTTTAGAGACAGAATGCCTGATACGTCTCCATCTCCCCTTTAGAGACAGAATGCCTGATACCGTCTCCATCTCCCCTTTAGAGACAGAATGCCTGATACGTCTCCATCTCCCCTTTAGAGACAGAATGCCTGATACCGTCTCCATCTCCCCTTTAGAGACAGAATGCCTGATACCGTCTCCATCTCCCCTTTAGAGACAGAATGCCTGATACGGCTCCATCTCCCCTTTAGAGACAGAATGCCTGATACCGGCTCCATCTCCCCTTTAGAGACAGAATGCCTGATACCGTCTCCATCTCCCCTTTAGAGACAGAATGCCTGATACCGTCTCCATCTCCCCTTTAGAGACAGAATGCCTGATACCGTCTCCATCTCCCCTTTAGAGACAGAATGCCTGATACGTCTCCATCTCCCCTTTAGAGACAGAATGCCTGATACGGCTCCATCTCCCCTTTAGAGACAGAATGCCTGATACGGCTCCATCTCCCCTTTAGAGACAGAATGCCTGATACCGTCTCCATCTCCCCTTTAGAGACAGAATGCCTGATACGGCTCCATCTCCCCTTTAGAGACAGAATGCCTGATACCGTCTCCATCTCCCCTTTAGAGACAGAATGCCTGATACCGTCTCCATCTCCCCTTTAGAGACAGAATGCCTGATACCGTCTCCATCTCCCCTTTAGAGACAGAAAGCCTGATACATCTCCATCTCCCCTTTAGAGACAGAATGCCTGATACCGTCTCTATCTCCCCTTTAGAGACAGAATGCCTGATACCGTCTCCATCTCCCCTTTAGAGACAGAATGCCTGATACGGCTCCATCTCCCCTTTAGAGACAGAATGCCCGATACGGCTCCATCTCCCCTTTAGAGACAGAATGCCTGATACCGTCTCCATCTCCCCTTTAGAGACAGAAAGCCTGATACATCTCCATCTCCCCTTTAGAGACAGAATGCCTGATACCGTCTCCATCTCCCCTTTAGAGACAGAATGCCTGATACGTCTCCATCTCCCCTTTAGAGACAGAATGCCTGATACGTCTCCATCTCCCCTTTAGAGACAGAATGCCTGATACCGTCTCCATCTCCCCTTTAGAGACAGAATGCCTGATACCGTCTCCATCTCCCCTTTAGAGACAGAATGCCTGATACGGCTCCATCTCCCCTTTAGAGACAGAATGCCTGATACCGTCTCCATCTCCCCTTTAGAGACAGAATGGCTGATACGGTCTCCATCTCCCCTTTAGAGACAGAATGCCTGATACGGCTCCATCTCCCCTTTAGAGACAGAATGCCTGATACCGTCTCCATCTCCCCTTTAGAGACAGAATGCCTGATAGGGTCTCCATCTCCCCTTTAGAGACAGAAACCCTGATACATCTCCTTCTCCCCTTTAGAGACAGAATGCCTGATACCGTCTCCATCTCCCCTTTAGAGACAGAATGCCTGATACGGCTCCATCTCCCCTTTAGAAACAGAAACCCTGATACGTCTCCATCTCCCCTTTAGAGACAGAATGCCTGATACCGTCTCCATCTCCCCTTTAGAAACAGAAACCCTGATACATCTCCATCTCCCCTTTAGAGACAGAATGCCTGATACCGTCTCCATCTCCCCTTTAGAGACAGAATGCCTGATACGGCTCCATCTCCCCTTTAGAAACAGAAACCCTGATACGTCTCCATCTCCCCTTTAGAGACAGAATGCCTGATACCGTCTCCATCTCCCCTTTAGAAACAGAAACCCTGATACATCTCCATCTCCCCTTTAGAGACAGAATGCCTGATACCGTCTCCATCTCCCCTTTAGAGACAGAATGCCTGATACCGTCTCCATCTCCCCTTTAGAGACAGAATGCTTGACACCGTCTCCATCTCCCCTTTAGAGACAGAATGCCTGATACGGCTCCATCTCCCCTTTAGAGACAGAATGCCTGATATGGCTCCATCTCCCCTTTAGAAACAGAAACCCTGATACGTCTCCATCTCCCCTTTAGAGACAGAATGCCTGATACCGTCTCCATCTCCCCTTTAGAGACAGAATGCCTGATACGGCTCCATCTCCCCTTTAGAAACAGAAACCCTGATACGTCTCCATCTCCCCTTTAGAGACAGAATGCCTGATACCGTCTCCATCTCCCCTTTAGAAACAGAAACCCTGATACATCTCCATCTCCCCTTTAGAGACAGAATGCCTGATACCGTCTCCATCTCCCCTTTAGAGACAGAATGCCTGATACCGTCTCCATCTCCCCTTTAGAGACAGAATGCTTGACACCGTCTCCATCTCCCCTTTAGAGACAGAATGCCTGATACGGCTCCATCTCCCCTTTAGAGACAGAATGCCTGATATGGCTCCATCTCCCCTTTAGAGACAGAATGCCTGATACCGTCTCCATCTCCCCTTTAGAGACAGAATGCTTGATACCGTCTCCATCTCCCCTTTAGAGACAGAATGCCTGATACCGTCTCCATCTCCCCTTTAGAGACAGAATGCCTGATACGTCTCCATCTCCCCTTTAGAGACAGAATGCCTGATACGTCTCCATCTCCCCTTTAGAGACAGAATGCCTGATACGTCTCCATCTCCCCTTTAGAGACAGAATGCCTGATACCGTCTCCATCTCCCCTTTAGAGACAGAATGCCTGATACCGTCTCCATCTCCCCTTTAGAGACAGAATGCCTGATACGGCTCCATCTCCCCTTTAGAGACAGAATGCCTGATACCGTCTCCATCTCCCCTTTAGAGACAGAATGCCTGATACCGTCTCCATCTCCCCTTTAGAGACAGAATGCCTGATACCGTCTCCATCTCCCCTTTAGAGACAGAATGCCTGATACGTCTCCATCTCCCCTTTAGAGACAGAATGCCTGATACGGCTCCATCTCCCCTTTAGAGACAGAATGCCTGATACGGCTCCATCTCCCCTTTAGAGACAGAATGCCTGATACCGTCTCCATCTCCCCTTTAGAGACAGAATGCCTGATACGGCTCCATCTCCCCTTTAGAGACAGAATGCCTGATACCGTCTCCATCTCCCCTTTAGAGACAGAATGCCTGATACCGTCTCCATCTCCCCTTTAGAGACAGAATGCCTGATACCGTCTCCATCTCCCCTTTAGAGACAGAAAGCCTGATACATCTCCATCTCCCCTTTAGAGACAGAATGCCTGATACCGTCTCTATCTCCCCTTTAGAGACAGAATGCCTGATACCGTCTCCATCTCCCCTTTAGAGACAGAATGCCTGATACGGCTCCATCTCCCCTTTAGAGACAGAATGCCCGATACGGCTCCATCTCCCCTTTAGAGACAGAATGCCTGATACCGTCTCCATCTCCCCTTTAGAGACAGAAAGCCTGATACATCTCCATCTCCCCTTTAGAGACAGAATGCCTGATACCGTCTCCATCTCCCCTTTAGAGACAGAATGCCTGATACGTCTCCATCTCCCCTTTAGAGACAGAATGCCTGATACGGCTCCATCTCCCCTTTAGAGACAGAATGCCTGATACCGTCTCCATCTCCCCTTTAGAGACAGAATGCCTGATACGTCTCCATCTCCCCTTTAGAGACAGAATGCCTGATACCGTCTCCATCTCCCCTTTAGAGACAGAATGCCTGATACCGTCTCCATCTCCCCTTTAGAGACAGAATGCCTGATACGGCTCCATCTCCCCTTTAGAGACAGAATGCCTGATACCGTCTCCATCTCCCCTTTAGAGACAGAATGCCTGATACGGTCTCCATCTCCCCTTTAGAGACAGAATGCCTGATACGGCTCCATCTCCCCTTTAGAGACAGAATGCCTGATACCGTCTCCATCTCCCCTTTAGAGACAGAATGCCTGATAGGGTCTCCATCTCCCCTTTAGAGACAGAAACCCTGATACATCTCCTTCTCCCCTTTAGAGACAGAATGCCTGATACCGTCTCCATCTCCCCTTTAGAGACAGAATGCCTGATACGGCTCCATCTCCCCTTTAGAAACAGAAACCCTGATACATCTCCATCTCCCCTTTAGAGACAGAATGCCTGATACCGTCTCCATCTCCCCTTTAGAAACAGAAACCCTGATACATCTCCATCTCCCCTTTAGAGACAGAATGCCTGATACCGTCTCCATCTCCCCTTTAGAGACAGAATGCCTGATACCGTCTCCATCTCCCCTTTAGAAACAGAAACCCTGATACATCTCCATCTCCCCTTTAGAGACAGAATGCCTGATACCGTCTCCATCTCCCCTTTAGAGACAGAATGCCTGATACCGTCTCCATCTCCCCTTTAGAGACAGAATGCCTGATACCGTCTCCATCTCCCCTTTAGAGACAGAATGCCTGATACCGTCTCCATCTCCCCTTTAGAGACAGAATGCCTGATACCGTCTCCATCTCCCCTTTAGAGACAGAATGCCTGATACGTCTCCATCTCCCCTTTAGAGACAGAATGCCTGATACCGTCTCCATCTCCCCTTTAGAGACAGAATGCCTGATACCGTCTCCATCTCCCCTTTAGAGACAGAATGCCTGATACCGTCTCCATCTCCCCTTTAGAGACAGAATGCCTGATACGTCTCCATCTCCCCTTTAGAGACAGAATGCCTGATACCGTCTCCATCTCCCCTTTAGAGACAGAATGCCTGATACGTCTCCATCTCCCCTTTAGAGACAGAATGCCTGATACGGCTCCATCTCCCCTTTAGAGACAGAATGCCTGATACCGTCTCCATCTCCCCTTTAGAGACAGAATGCCTGATAGGGTCTCCATCTCCCCTTTAGAGACAGAAACCCTGATACATCTCCTTCTCCCCTTTAGAGACAGAATGCCTGATACCGTCTCCATCTCCCCTTTAGAGACAGAATGCCTGATACGGCTCCATCTCCCCTTTAGAAACAGAAACCCTGATACATCTCCATCTCCCCTTTAGAGACAGAATGCCTGATACCGTCTCCATCTCCCCTTTAGAAACAGAAACCCTGATACATCTCCATCTCCCCTTTAGAGACAGAATGCCTGATACCGTCTCCATCTCCCCTTTAGAAACAGAAACCCTGATACATCTCCATCTCCCCTTTAGAGACAGAATGCCTGATACCGTCTCCATCTCCCCTTTAGAGACAGAATGCCTGATACCGTCTCCATCTCCCCTTTAGAGACAGAATGCCTGATACCGTCTCCATCTCCCCTTTAGAGACAGAATGCCTGATACCGTCTCCATCTCCCCTTTAGAGACAGAATGCCTGATACCGTCTCCATCTCCCCTTTAGAGACAGAATGCCTGATACGTCTCCATCTCCCCTTTAGAGACAGAATGCCTGATACCGTCTCCATCTCCCCTTTAGAGACAGAATGCCTTATACCGTCTCCATCTCCCCTTTAGAGACAGAATGCCTGATACCGTCTCCATCTCCCCTTTAGAGACAGAATGCCTGATACGTCTCCATCTCCCCTTTAGAGACAGAATGCCTGATACCGTCTCCATCTCCCCTTTAGAGACAGAATGCCTGATACGTCTCCATCTCCCCTTTAGAGACAGAATGCCTGATACGTCTCCATCTCCCCTTTAGAGACAGAATGCCTGATACCGTCTCCATCTCCCCTTTAGAGACAGAATGCCTGATACCGTCTCCATCTCCCCTTTAGAGACAGAATGCCTGATACGTCTCCATCTCCCCTTTAGAGACAGAATGCCTGATACCGTCTCCATCTCCCCTTTAGAGACAGAATGCCTGATACGGCTCCATCTCCCCTTTAGAGACAGAATGCCTGATACCGGCTCCATCTCCCCTTTAGAGACAGAATGCCTGATACCGTCTCCATCTCCCCTTTAGAGACAGAATGCCTGATACCGTCTCCATCTCCCCTTTAGAGACAGAATGCCTGATACCGTCTCCATCTCCCCTTTAGAGACAGAATGCCTGATACGTCTCCATCTCCCCTTTAGAGACAGAATGCCTGATACGGCTCCATCTCCCCTTTAGAGACAGAATGCCTGATACGGCTCCATCTCCCCTTTAGAGACAGAATGCCTGATACCGTCTCCATCTCCCCTTTAGAGACAGAATGCCTGATACGGCTCCATCTCCCCTTTAGAGACAGAATGCCTGATACCGTCTCCATCTCCCCTTTAGAGACAGAATGCCTGATACCGTCTCCATCTCCCCTTTAGAGACAGAATGCCTGATACCGTCTCCATCTCCCCTTTAGAGACAGAAAGCCTGATACATCTCCATCTCCCCTTTAGAGACAGAATGCCTGATACCGTCTCTATCTCCCCTTTAGAGACAGAATGCCTGATACCGTCTCCATCTCCCCTTTAGAGACAGAATGCCTGATACGGCTCCATCTCCCCTTTAGAGACAGAATGCCCGATACGGCTCCATCTCCCCTTTAGAGACAGAATGCCTGATACCGTCTCCATCTCCCCTTTAGAGACAGAAAGCCTGATACATCTCCATCTCCCCTTTAGAGACAGAATGCCTGATACCGTCTCCATCTCCCCTTTAGAGACAGAATGCCTGATACGTCTCCATCTCCCCTTTAGAGACAGAATGCCTGATACGTCTCCATCTCCCCTTTAGAGACAGAATGCCTGATACCGTCTCCATCTCCCCTTTAGAGACAGAATGCCTGATACCGTCTCCATCTCCCCTTTAGAGACAGAATGCCTGATACGGCTCCATCTCCCCTTTAGAGACAGAATGCCTGATACCGTCTCCATCTCCCCTTTAGAGACAGAATGGCTGATACGGTCTCCATCTCCCCTTTAGAGACAGAATGCCTGATACGGCTCCATCTCCCCTTTAGAGACAGAATGCCTGATACCGTCTCCATCTCCCCTTTAGAGACAGAATGCCTGATAGGGTCTCCATCTCCCCTTTAGAGACAGAAACCCTGATACATCTCCTTCTCCCCTTTAGAGACAGAATGCCTGATACCGTCTCCATCTCCCCTTTAGAGACAGAATGCCTGATACGGCTCCATCTCCCCTTTAGAAACAGAAACCCTGATACATCTCCATCTCCCCTTTAGAGACAGAATGCCTGATACCGTCTCCATCTCCCCTTTAGAAACAGAAACCCTGATACATCTCCATCTCCCCTTTAGAGACAGAATGCCTGATACCGTCTCCATCTCCCCTTTAGAGACAGAATGCCTGATACCGTCTCCATCTCCCCTTTAGAGACAGAATGCTTGACACCGTCTCCATCTCCCCTTTAGAGACAGAATGCCTGATACGGCTCCATCTCCCCTTTAGAGACAGAATGCCTGATATGGCTCCATCTCCCCTTTAGAGACAGAATGCCTGATACCGTCTCCATCTCCCCTTTAGAGACAGAATGCTTGATACCGTCTCCATCTCCCCTTTAGAGACAGAATGCCTGATACCGTCTCCATCTCCCCTTTAGAGACAGAATGCCTGATACGTCTCCATCTCCCCTTTAGAGACAGAATGCCTGATACGTCTCCATCTCCCCTTTAGAGACAGAATGCCTGATACGTCTCCATCTCCCCTTTAGAGACAGAATGCCTGATACCGTCTCCATCTCCCCTTTAGAGACAGAATGCCTGATACCGTCTCCATCTCCCCTTTAGAGACAGAATGCCTGATACGGCTCCATCTCCCCTTTAGAGACAGAATGCCTGATACCGTCTCCATCTCCCCTTTAGAGACAGAATGCCTGATACCGTCTCCATCTCCCCTTTAGAGACAGAATGCCTGATACCGTCTCCATCTCCCCTTTAGAGACAGAATGCCTGATACGTCTCCATCTCCCCTTTAGAGACAGAATGCCTGATACGGCTCCATCTCCCCTTTAGAGACAGAATGCCTGATACGGCTCCATCTCCCCTTTAGAGACAGAATGCCTGATACCGTCTCCATCTCCCCTTTAGAGACAGAATGCCTGATACGGCTCCATCTCCCCTTTAGAGACAGAATGCCTGATACCGTCTCCATCTCCCCTTTAGAGACAGAATGCCTGATACCGTCTCCATCTCCCCTTTAGAGACAGAATGCCTGATACCGTCTCCATCTCCCCTTTAGAGACAGAAAGCCTGATACATCTCCATCTCCCCTTTAGAGACAGAATGCCTGATACCGTCTCTATCTCCCCTTTAGAGACAGAATGCCTGATACCGTCTCCATCTCCCCTTTAGAGACAGAATGCCTGATACGGCTCCATCTCCCCTTTAGAGACAGAATGCCCGATACGGCTCCATCTCCCCTTTAGAGACAGAATGCCTGATACCGTCTCCATCTCCCCTTTAGAGACAGAAAGCCTGATACATCTCCATCTCCCCTTTAGAGACAGAATGCCTGATACCGTCTCCATCTCCCCTTTAGAGACAGAATGCCTGATACGTCTCCATCTCCCCTTTAGAGACAGAATGCCTGATACGGCTCCATCTCCCCTTTAGAGACAGAATGCCTGATACCGTCTCCATCTCCCCTTTAGAGACAGAATGCCTGATACGTCTCCATCTCCCCTTTAGAGACAGAATGCCTGATACCGTCTCCATCTCCCCTTTAGAGACAGAATGCCTGATACCGTCTCCATCTCCCCTTTAGAGACAGAATGCCTGATACGGCTCCATCTCCCCTTTAGAGACAGAATGCCTGATACCGTCTCCATCTCCCCTTTAGAGACAGAATGCCTGATACGGTCTCCATCTCCCCTTTAGAGACAGAATGCCTGATACGGCTCCATCTCCCCTTTAGAGACAGAATGCCTGATACCGTCTCCATCTCCCCTTTAGAGACAGAATGCCTGATAGGGTCTCCATCTCCCCTTTAGAGACAGAAACCCTGATACATCTCCTTCTCCCCTTTAGAGACAGAATGCCTGATACCGTCTCCATCTCCCCTTTAGAGACAGAATGCCTGATACGGCTCCATCTCCCCTTTAGAAACAGAAACCCTGATACATCTCCATCTCCCCTTTAGAGACAGAATGCCTGATACCGTCTCCATCTCCCCTTTAGAAACAGAAACCCTGATACATCTCCATCTCCCCTTTAGAGACAGAATGCCTGATACCGTCTCCATCTCCCCTTTAGAGACAGAATGCCTGATACCGTCTCCATCTCCCCTTTAGAAACAGAAACCCTGATACATCTCCATCTCCCCTTTAGAGACAGAATGCCTGATACCGTCTCCATCTCCCCTTTAGAGACAGAATGCCTGATACCGTCTCCATCTCCCCTTTAGAGACAGAATGCCTGATACCGTCTCCATCTCCCCTTTAGAGACAGAATGCCTGATACCGTCTCCATCTCCCCTTTAGAGACAGAATGCCTGATACCGTCTCCATCTCCCCTTTAGAGACAGAATGCCTGATACGTCTCCATCTCCCCTTTAGAGACAGAATGCCTGATACCGTCTCCATCTCCCCTTTAGAGACAGAATGCCTGATACCGTCTCCATCTCCCCTTTAGAGACAGAATGCCTGATACCGTCTCCATCTCCCCTTTAGAGACAGAATGCCTGATACGTCTCCATCTCCCCTTTAGAGACAGAATGCCTGATACCGTCTCCATCTCCCCTTTAGAGACAGAATGCCTGATACGTCTCCATCTCCCCTTTAGAGACAGAATGCCTGATACGGCTCCATCTCCCCTTTAGAGACAGAATGCCTGATACCGTCTCCATCTCCCCTTTAGAGACAGAATGCCTGATAGGGTCTCCATCTCCCCTTTAGAGACAGAAACCCTGATACATCTCCTTCTCCCCTTTAGAGACAGAATGCCTGATACCGTCTCCATCTCCCCTTTAGAGACAGAATGCCTGATACGGCTCCATCTCCCCTTTAGAAACAGAAACCCTGATACATCTCCATCTCCCCTTTAGAGACAGAATGCCTGATACCGTCTCCATCTCCCCTTTAGAAACAGAAACCCTGATACATCTCCATCTCCCCTTTAGAGACAGAATGCCTGATACCGTCTCCATCTCCCCTTTAGAAACAGAAACCCTGATACATCTCCATCTCCCCTTTAGAGACAGAATGCCTGATACCGTCTCCATCTCCCCTTTAGAGACAGAATGCCTGATACCGTCTCCATCTCCCCTTTAGAGACAGAATGCCTGATACCGTCTCCATCTCCCCTTTAGAGACAGAATGCCTGATACCGTCTCCATCTCCCCTTTAGAGACAGAATGCCTGATACCGTCTCCATCTCCCCTTTAGAGACAGAATGCCTGATACGTCTCCATCTCCCCTTTAGAGACAGAATGCCTGATACCGTCTCCATCTCCCCTTTAGAGACAGAATGCCTTATACCGTCTCCATCTCCCCTTTAGAGACAGAATGCCTGATACCGTCTCCATCTCCCCTTTAGAGACAGAATGCCTGATACGTCTCCATCTCCCCTTTAGAGACAGAATGCCTGATACCGTCTCCATCTCCCCTTTAGAGACAGAATGCCTGATACGTCTCCATCTCCCCTTTAGAGACAGAATGCCTGATACGTCTCCATCTCCCCTTTAGAGACAGAATGCCTGATACCGTCTCCATCTCCCCTTTAGAGACAGAATGCCTGATACCGTCTCCATCTCCCCTTTAGAGACAGAATGCCTGATACGTCTCCATCTCCCCTTTAGAGACAGAATGCCTGATACCGTCTCCATCTCCCCTTTAGAGACAGAATGCCTGATACCGTCTCCATCTCCCCTTTAGAGACAGAATGCCTGATACGTCTCCATCTCCCCTTAGGCCGCTGAAGAAGATGGCTGTTGGTATGATCTTTGCAGCGCTGGCCTTCGGTGCTGCCACCTTGGTGGAGGTCAACGTCATGGTAAGACGCAGCATCTCTGGCAGAGGAGGCTGGTGGGAGGAGCTATAGGCTTATTGTAATGGCTGGAATGGAATAAATGGAACCGTATCCAACATATGGAAACCACGTTAGACTCCGTTACATTAATTCCATTCCAGTCATTACAATGAGCCCATCCTACTATAGCTCCTCCCACCAGCCTCCTCTGATCTCTGGGTCACTTCACTTCTGTAAGTGACACTCCAGGTCATCTGTTTTTGCAGTTGCGCTGCATAGATGGTCTGATGTCACAATGCCTGGAGAAGTGTTTAGTGTAGCAGGAACAACATTAATATGTTGCAACTGTAAAAACAAATCCACCTGGATTGCCACCTTTGTAACAGAGACAGTCACCTGTCCTCTGATGTCCCCTCTCTCTCTATTCCTCTGCTAGAAAACGGTGGTGGAGCCTGCACCTCATGGACAGTGTCTGCTACAGGTCTACAACCTGGCTGACAGTGACGTCAAACTAAGCATCCCTGGGAGTAACCTATTCTCACAACCCATCAAATCCTATGAGGTAAACTGGGCTGGGGCGTTTTACCCTAGTTTTACTCTGCTACGCTAATAATGCTGTGACTAATAATAGTCTGACACCATAGGAATTTACAGCTACATCTCACGGCAACAGATAGGAGTGTGTTCTGAGGTCAACAGGTCCATTGTTCTACAGCTATTACAGCCAGACCTGGGTTCAAATACTATTTGAAATCTTTGTGTTTGCTTTAGCCTGCCTGGAGTTTGCCGTTTTGCGACTATTTTATTGGTTCCATTGTGCCAGGAAAGCTCGATCAAGCCCAGTTGGAGTATTTGAAATAATTTAATATTTGAACGCAGGTCTGATTAGAGCTGAACATTAATCATGGCAATACATGTAATACACATGCCTCTATGTCTATCAGGATCCTCAAGCATATCAGCATCTTGAACTGGGGGGACACAACAAGACCATCACTGTGGGGATCAATCACAATGGACACTTTCATGAGTGTAGAGAGACTTTCACAGAGCAGAAAGCCTACAGTCTCGTCCTGCACAGCAAAACCTCGGGAATAGTGTGTCAACTAGTGAGTCTGAAGTTCACTATTATCTTACAGTTCTGTAGAACTGTACTTTCAGTCACTACAGTAATCATTTCTGTGTTTGCAATCTGTTTCTGTTTTCATTTTTTTATAATATAGGCGACAGACAACATACTTAAAAGTGAAAAAATGGAAGCATACCTGAGGTAATTATGTGTTTATGTTTGAATTGAAATAGGAATAATACTCCATCGGAAAGACTGACTTCCGTTAGTTCAGTGAATACGCTGCAAAGATTCAAGTATTGCTCTAACAGGTTCATAAACACGCGGAGTGAGGCTGTGAACGTAACAATGGCTGGTGTGGACTTTCACATACCCGCTGACTATGGCATATCTCCCAATAAGAGTGTGGAAAGAAATGAGTGAGTGGCCATATTTCTGTTCCATTGCAGTTCATCTTAACATAGTGTAAAGTGTCTCTTCCTAGTCCACTGACAAACATTCAATAATTGATATTCCTAATTTTCTAACATTGAACATCTGACTAATGTAGTAATAATTTAGAAATAGATACAGTCCACAGGAGGCTGGTGGCACCTTAATTAGAGAGGACGAGCTCGTGGTAATGGCTGGAGCAGAATAAGTGGAATGGTATCAAATACTTCAAACGTGGTTTCCATGTTTTTGATACCATTCCATATGCTCCATTCCAGCCATTATTATGAGCCGTCCTCCCCTCAGCAGCCTCCACTGATAGTCAGTATCATATCTCAGTATCCACAGATCTCTTTTACCTCTGCCCTCTCTAAATCCTTCACCTATGCCATCTCTCACAGGTATACACATGTGAGGTGTACATCAGGCTCACAGGATTTCTCCATTAACCTGGGCCTGCTTGACTCTGGAGCTTCATACACCGTCATCCTCAAAGGGGTGAGTCAGCCCACTGCCTATACATGAGATCACAAAATACCATACTGTATGTAGGTACTATTAAGTGCTGCCTGCTATGGCCTGAAACCACATTGGCAGTATAAATACATGGACTAGCACAGTACTAGCTACTTCTAGTACTAGCTACCTAGTAAGTTACACTTACTAAAGGTATGTGATCCCTGCGGGAATTGAACCCACGACCTTGGCATTGCTCACATCGTCAGTGCCTGCTCTGGCAGACAGTACTCATATCTTCCTTTACTTTTGTCCAGGGCCCTGGACAGATCATTCCCCAGAAGATGGAGGATGTGAAGGTTATTATTTCTCCTTTTTTCTCTCTGCATTGTTGGGAATTTTACTGTTAGTCTACGTCTGTTGTTTACGAAGCATGTGATTCAATTATTTTTGATTTGATTTGTGAAGGCCAACAATGTTCACATAGCCTGGCAGATCCCCCAGTATGCCCTGATGACAGCAGGAGAAGTCATGTTCTCCATCACAGGCATCGAGTTCTCCTATTCACAGGTCAGTAGGTATCCAGTGATTATTCATTGAGTATTGGTTGAGTATTGACTAATAAACCTCAAATGCTTACTTAGGCACCTGTGTAGATCTGAAAGAATTGGTGTCCAGTATGATGAACACTTAGCTTATACCAACCAGAAACCTTTCAGATCTACTAGAAGTGGCTAGGGGGTATAGACAGCTACGGGTTGATTATTAGGAATTCAGCCTCTACAAGGAGATCATGTTTGAGTGAAGAACATGTGATATGCTTTTCCCTGCCAATGATAAACAATATCTAGGTCTATGTTCAATACAGGCCCCAGCCAACATGAAGTCAGTGCTGCAGGCCGGCTGGCTGCTGACTGTAGCCTTTGGCAATGTCATTGTGCTAATCGTAGCAGAGGGGGCAGGTCTGGATCAGGTAAGTCCCAGTGGTAGAAGACGGTTTTGTTTTTACTGTGCCTTTTAGGAAGCCTTGTCAGTGCACCATTGAACCCATAGACCTCATAAAACAGTTAAAAAGAGTCAAACAGAGCAGTGTCTGGTTTCCCTCTAGTGGACTACTGCAATCACAACAATAATAATGGCTTGTTCCCTTTCTCTCTCCAGCTTGAGTAGCGAGTACACCAGGATAATAAGTATGGCTATCAAATAACAACCATAGTCCCCAGTGTTAAATGTGTTTAACATTGATTCTGCCATTCCCAGTGGATGGAGTTCCTGCTGTTCGCTGGCCTCCTGGTAGCAGTCTGCATCATCTTCTCCATCATGGCTTACTTCTACACCTACGTAGACCCTGACGAGCTAGACAAGCTGTTCCCAGACCAGACAGTCAATGAGGATGAAGACGAGCTGAAGAAGGACCAGACAGACGACACTATGTACTTGAACTCCATAGAGAAGAGCACCAAGATGTAGTCTGGTGACTGACTTCAGAATATTTCCCTCTCAGGAGATTTGTAAGCCCCTAGTGTGGAATGGTTTTTGTTTTATACATTTATAAATTGAAGCAAAGTATTAAGATATGGTGATTGAGTGTATTTTACTTGCTGAACCTTACTGTATGTTGTTAGTTATTGTCACACCCTGTCTGTGTGATCTTACAGTATGGACTAACCACAGTTAGCACTCCAACTGAGACACTTCTCAGAATCTGGAGGTCAAACCAGGACCAGTGCTAACAAAACACATTGTTGAAATGCTGTATATTGTTTTTGTGAATTTATCAAATGTTACTGTACATAGTAAAATGATCTGAAGTCCCCTGTTTACAATGATGTTCAAAGATGAAGAGGAAAACAACGGACTCTTGTAGTTGATAAACAAAACAATTACAGAACATTGTGAAAAGGGTCCTTCTTTAGCAGGCATGAAACTTAAGGATTTTGGGTACTAGCCAGCTGGTCTAGTGGAACAATTTTTACTAGTGGCCTAGATTAATTTCCATCCCTGCTCTTTAGACTGGCTACCTGAGACAAATACTGGAGTAGACTTAACTAAAAGAGCCTCATTCAAATGACAAACTATGAGTCAGGGAAAAATGTCTAGTGTGTCCTAATCATTTGATAGATAGACCTTCATAAAACATTCTACTCCTGGGAACCATTTTACTCTAATTGTACTCTCGTACGTAAATAAAAATGTGTACATTTCTCTGAATATGATACTTTTATTTCTGATGGGTTTCTGAAAGCTTGCTACTCTTACGTTTTTGCAGGACTACCTCATTGTTGGTGGCGCTTACATGTTTCTAGAATACATTCATTCAGAGCTTTGGTTTCCTTCCCTTGTCACAGACCCAGGATTATAGAGAGACAGAAAAATAACACATCACTTCCTGGTAACTGGGACATATCACATCATCACTCCTTAGACAGCATTCATTAATCACAATACCATAACAGGCTGCCTTTCTAACATCTTCACCCCAACTGGCATCCTATTCGCTATATAGTCCTTCCACTTCACACCAGAGCCCTTGGACGCAAACAGAATCTACCAGCTGGGGAATGGAAGGCAGAGCCCTGGTCTAAAGAGGAAGAGTAGCCGCTGGAAGACTGGCTCCAGGTTGGCAACAGCTAAAAGGGGATCCTAATAAAATACCAAAAAACACAAAAAAGGAGTGCACTAAATATAGAATAAGGTGCCATTTGGGACGCAAACATAACCTACCAGCTGGGGAATGGAAGGCAGAGAATGTAGCCGACATCTGAGAAATACTAGCTATCACTGTTATTATTACAAGGATTATAGAAAGTTACATTTTCAGTGCTATTTTGGAGCGCATATACACTGAGTGTATAAAACATTAGGAACAACATCCTAATATTGAGTTGCAACCCCTTTTGCCCTTAGCACAGACTCAATTCGTCTGGGCATGGACTCTACAAGGTGTCCAAAACATTCCACAGGGATGCTGGCCTGCTGGCTCATGTTGACTCCAATGCTTCCCACAGTTGTGTCAAGTTGGCTGGATGTCCTTTGGGTGGTTGGACCATTCTTGATGCAAACGGGAAACTGTTCAGCGTTAAAAACTCAGCAGCATTGCAGTTCTTGACACAAACCGGTGTCAAGAACAGGTTTGTGTCAAGTGGATTGAACAGGCGACATCAATAAGGGATCATAGCTTTCACCTGGATTAGCCTGGTCAGTCTATGTCATGGAAAGAGCAGGTGTTCATAATGTGTTGTACACTCAGTGTAGATGGGGTAGAAAAAGGAGGAGCAGGAGGGAAAATATAGAAAAAAGTGTGAAACCTCTTTCCGTTTTCCCTTCTCTGACACTTTGGAATAACTATCAGCCAGGCAGGATTTCCCATGTGGGCACTGCAGAGCATGGCCGTTCATTCAGTGGTTTCTGAATCACTGTTAACTCCACAGAGGCTTGCGTCCCAAATGGCACCCTAATCCCTATATAGTGCACTACTTTTGACCAGGACCGTTCTACTCTCGCCTTATCATCAAGCCGTTCTGGTCAATAGTAGTGCACTATATAGGGAACAAGGTGCCATTTGGGACGTAGCCAGAGACTCCCAGCAGCATTAGGGGAAATAAGAGCCAGTGTCAGAGGTATTAATACCATGATATGCTCCACCTTGACTACCTCAGCCGTCAAGTCAACTGAACCCAGTTAAACTCTATAGACTTACTAATGATGACTCCTTTCCCCATTTTTAACAATTGAGGGAAGTTACGTACAATCTACTTGTTAGGCTCTGTTGCAATATCCATTCTAGCTTAGCACTTAGAATGAAGCAATGTATTTTGGCATTCAATCTCAGTAGCATACTAGAATGAACGTTGGAATGTAGATTATGAAGCTATGGTGTTGTGGCTGTCCCTGACCGGACTCTCTCCATCAGTAGCTCAGAGACTCTAGCAATGACCTCAGGGTGAACCAGGCACTGCAGTAGGTCGTTGGTGGTGATGGCGACGGGGCAGTGTGCTCTGTCACCATTGCTCTGGTCTCTGTCCCCAGGTGGTGGCCTTCCTCCATCTCTGCACCCTGGCTGTGGTAACAGTAGGGGGTCTGAGGCTGAACCGGAGCTGGACATGCTTTCCCCTCCATGCTGGTGCTGGGCTCTACTCCCACTGACAGGTCTGGGAGGGGTGTTTTGGGTTACGCTGCTAGACCTGATTATGTCACAGTCTCTGGATGGTGACGTTCTGTCTTGGTTTTTGGGGTTCTGCTCTGTAGTTTCCTGGTTGGTGATCTGGTTCCAGGCCACAGGGATGAGGTGAGGGCCGAAGGGCATGGTGGATGGTGTGGAAGAGGAGGAAAGGTACTCTGCTGGTGGTGATGAAGAGCTGGTGTTCTTAGCTTGGCCCCTGGAGTCACGTTTTGCCCTTGGACATGCTGGGGTGTCCTGGGTCTGTTGGTCACGGTGACTTGTTATCCCTCTATTCTCCATGCAGGCCCCCACAGCCAGGTTCAGGTACTGCATGTTCTCGTCATGTCCCACCAACCCCTCCTTTGGAAAAGAAAAAAAAAAGTCGAAACTATAAACCCAACCGTTATGAAATGAACCAATGTTTCGTCACTCTCCGCTTTACTCAGGGACTATGGTCAGTACTATGTGTTTACAGGGACTATGGTCAGTACTGTGTGTTTACAGGGACTATGGTCAGTACTATGTGTTTACAGGGACTATGGTCAGTACTATGTGTTTACAGGGACTATGGTCAGTACTGTGTGTTTACAGGGACTATGGTCAGTACTGTGTGTTTACAGGGACTATGGTCAGTACTATGTGTTTACAGGGACTATGGTCAGTACTGTGTGTTTACAGGGACTATGGTCAGTACTGTGTGTTTACAGGGACTATGGTCAGTACTGTGTGTTTACAGGGACTATGGCTCTTAACTTTGAGGTGGCAGGTAGCCTAGTGGTTAGAGTGTTGAATCCCCGAGCTGACAAGGTAAAAATCTGTCGTTCTGCCCCTGAACAAGTCAGTTAACCCACTATTCTCCAGTAGGCCATCATTGTAAATAAGAATTTGTTCTTAACTGACTTGCCTAGATAAATAAAATAAAACATTTTTAAAACTAGTCACACACACACAATGCTCTGCTTGTCATCTCTGTGGAGCTCTTAATTTCTTAACTAAAAAGGCCGGTTTTAAGGCCTCCCAGGTGGCGCAGTGGTCTAAGGCACTAGCTGTGCCACCAGAGACTCCGGGTTCGAGCCCAGGCTCTGTCGCAGCCAGCCGCGACTGGGAGGTCCAAGGGGCGACACACAATTGGCCTAGCGTCATCCGGGTTAGGGAGGGTTTTGCCTGTCTCATCGCGCACTAGCAACTCCTGTGGCTGGCTAGGTGTACGGTGTTTCCTCCGACACATTGGTGCGGCTGGCTTCCGGGTTGGATGCACGCTGTGTTAAGAAGCAGTGTGGCTTGGTTGGGTTGTGTTTCGGAGGACGCATGGCTCTCGACCTTCGTCTCTCCTGAGCCCGTACGGGAGTTGTAGCGATGAGACAAGACAGTAACTACTAACAATTGGATACCACGAAATTGGGGAGATTTTTTTTTTTTTTTTTTTTTACATAAAAAAAAAAGGCCGGTTTTAGGCTAGGTATTCTCCAGCACAAGATCAGTCAACAACTCAAATGCTAACTGGAGCTAGACAGATTGGTCAATATGGGGGGGTTGGAATCTCCTCTCCTCTGTTCTCCTCTGTTCTATGCTGCATTCCTGGGACATTTTCTTTCTCTGGACCTCAGCCCACCAGAACACGCTCCTCCTTCTGATCTCTGCTCTTATAAGGAGAACAAATGGTCGGACTGCACTCAGATTGACCCTGAGTGTGCACGGCAAATGTGCCATCAGATTCTGCACGGTACAAGGGGTTCGTTGTGGCTTGTGACAGTGCTAACTGAACTGCCAATCTTTAGACCTAGAGTGTGAAGAGGTTAACTCAGGGTCAAGGTAGCCTGGTCCGAGATCTGTTTATTCGGTCAGATCTAGGACACAGACAGATATAGGACTCAGGCTAGTGTCAGGATACTGTACCTCAGTGGGATTGAGCCAGTCATCATCATTGTCGTTACTAGGTGTCGTCTTCAGAGCACAGACGATGGCTTTGGTGAGGGCCTCGCCTACTCTCGCCTCATCATCAACTTCCTGTATCAGATCAGGAAGTAGAAAGAAAAACTCCTATTAAGGGAAAGAAGTTGCTGATAAAGACATTATGTGCAGCAGGCATAATTGATTGTGTCTGTGACCTTGTCTCAGAGACAGTTATCAGGAGGCATCGAAGGTGACACACTACCTGAATACACATTCCTCTCATCTAGATACAGGTAACTTCCAAAATAAAGGAAACACCAACAAAGTGTCTTAATAGGGTGTTGAGCCACCACGAGCCTCCAGAACAGCTTCAATGCACCTTGGCATAGATTCTACAAGTGTCTGGAACTCGATTGGGGGGGGGGGGGGGGGTGTGACGCTATTCCTCCACGAGAAATACCATCATTGTTTTGTTGATGGTGGTGGAAAATGCTGTCTCATGCGCCGCTCCAGAATCTCTCAGAAGTGTGGAATATGGTTTGCATTGTTTTCATGCTCATCACACCATTCAGTGACCACTCGTACCCTGTGGATGGGGGCATTGTTATCCTATGGGGGCATAGCCATGGTAGCCAAAATAATGGCCTGCCCAGCATCTTTATACATGACCTTAAACATGATAGGATATGAATTGCTTAATTAACTCAGAACTTAATTAACCCACACCTGTGTGAAAGCACCTGCTTTCAATATACTTTGTTTCCCTCATTTACTCAAGTGTTTCCATTATTTTGGCAATTATCTGTATGTGACTGTGTTATGCAGCGCACCACTCCTCTACATGCAAACTCACAAATCATTATGACAGGGGTACCTTTACTCTGATGCCTGTTCAGTACTCAAAAACCCACAGCATCAGAGAGCCTCAACACCTCTCACATCCATCACTGTGGCTGTGTCCTGAATAACACCCTATCCCCTATATAGTGCACTAATTCTGACCATGGCACTATGGGCGGTAGTGGTAGCTAGTGGTGGGAAACTCTTCATCAAGCTGTACTGTAATTATGGCCCTCCTCTCAAACATCCAATTTCCCCATAAACATACTTAACACCATTTAGTTGGAGGTGACTTTACTGTACATACCAACTCAATCCAGGAGTTGACACTGACGGTGATGGGATCAATAGACTCCACATAGTGCCACCAGTGTCTGGGGACAAACAGCACCTATTGGAGCAGAAGGGCAACAGGGTCAGATCGCATCAGAAGAAATGCAAGGTGATCAGTAGGAATACGGATAAGGAACATATTACAGAATAGAAGGTTTGAAGGAGTCAAAAATATCTAGAAATATCTACTAGCAGCACAGCTCATAGTCCAGGGGATGGGAGAGCAGAGCAGAGCATAGCCAGTCAATAAGTAGTAGAGTGAAGGAGTCAGGGACTGATCAGTTCGATAAAACGTTTACTACATCGCATGACGGTTTGTACTGAACGACACATTTCCCCAAAACGTTCTTGAACAGACATGGAGGTACATTTGGTGGGTGTGGCAGGGTGCGTCTTGAAGCAATGAGTGACTAATTAAAAGGGCAGCGGCCATGTTGACAGCGTTCCCCATCCTACAACCCAACCCATCCCCGTTTTACAACTGGTCATTCAGAACAGAGCGTTTCCGTTTAATTGAACGTTGCACACCGTTTTTTCGCACTGAACGCCACCTAATTTAACACAGTGGGGGAGACTAGCCATTAGATGGCAGCTTGTATCCTCCCTCCCAAGTGCTTCTGTCTCATTCATGATGTGGATTTGGTCTTTATTAAAGTGAACAGCCCTTATTGATCCCCTGGTTCCACTGCAGTCTTAATTCATTCAGTCTCCAAAGCTCTGACTGCTGCATGCTTTGTTTCATTTGCACAGACAGACGTATCAATATCTGATGTCAAGACAGACGTATCAATATCTGATGTCAAGACAGACGTATCAATATCTGATGTCAAGACAGACGTATCAATATCTGATGTCAAGACAGATGTATCAATATCTGATGTCAAGAGAGACGTATCAATATCTGATGTCAAGAGAGACGTATCAATATCTGATGTCAAGACAGATGTATCAATATCTGATGTCAAGACAGACGTATCAATATCTGATGTCAAGACAGACGTATCAATATGTGACATGGAAAACACTGTGGATTCGGCTATTTCAGCCACACCCATTGATGATAGGTGTATAAAATATATCATAAAGCCATGCAATCTCCATAGACAAACATTGGCAGTAGAATGGGCTTACTGAAGAGCTCAGTGACTTTCAACGTGGCACCGTCATAGGATGCCACCTTTCCAACAAGTCAGTTCATAAACTTCTGCCCTGCTAGAACTGCCCCGGTCTGTTATTGTGAAGTGGAAACGTCTAGGAGCAACAACGGCTCAGCCACGACGTGGTAGGCAACACAAGCTCACAGAACGGGACCACCGAGTGCTGAAGTGCGTAGCGCATAAAAATTGTCTGTCCTCAGTTGCAACACTCACTACCAAGTTCCAAACTGCCTCTGGAAGCAACGTCAGCACAATAACTGTTTGTCGGGAGCTTCATTAAATGGATTTCCATGGCCCGAGCACACAAGCCTAAGATCACCATGCGCAATGCCAAGCGTCGGCTGGAGTGGTATGAAGCTCGCCGCCATTGGACTCTGTAGCAGTGGAAACACGTTCTCTGAAGTGATGAATCACGCTTAACCATCTGGCAGTCCAACGGACAAATCTGGGTTAGGCGGATACCAGGAGAACGCAACCTGTCCGAATGCATAGTGCCAACTGTAAAATTTGGCGGAAGAGGAATAATGGTCTGGGGCTGTTTTTAATGGTTCGGGCTTGGCCTCTTAGTTCCAGTGAAGGGAAACTTAACGCTACAGCATATAATGACATTCTAGACGATTCTGTGCTTCCAACCTTGTGGCAACAGTTTGGGGAAGGTCCTTTTCTGTTTCAGCATGACAATGCACCATTGCACAAAGCGAGGTCCATACAGAAATGGTTTGTCAAGATCGTTGTGGAAGAACTTGACTGGCCTGCACAGAGCCCTGATCTCAACCCAAACAAACACCTTTGGGATTAATTAGAATGCCGACTGAGAGCCAGGCCTAATCGCCCAACATCAGTGCCCGACCTCACTAATGCTTTTGCGTCTGATTGGAAGCAAGTCCCTGCAGCAATGTTGCAACATCTAGTGGAAAGCCATTCCAGAAGAGTGCACTCCATATTAATGCCCAGGATTTTGGAATAAGATGTTCAATGAGCAGGTGTTCACATACTTACACTATATGACCAAAAGTATGACAGATGGAGGCTCATAAAGTTAGAGGCATAAATATCACACCCCCCCAAAGATGCTAACCTCTCCTGTTATTGTAATGGTGAGAGGTTTGCATGTCTTCGGGGTATGATATTTGTGCCTCTGTAAATTTGTCACTCATCATTATTCATGATTCATGATTCATTCAGCCGTAATCATGGTAGCATCCACATTATGTAGAAGTGTTTAGAAATATATTATAATCATATTTACAATAAAAGTGGATGCTAACAATTACACAATACATTATATACCATTAATTTCTATTGGGCACAAAATAATCTGAAACCAAAACAACAAACAGCAAATGTATCCAACAACTGTGTAGAGTCACAAGCTTGATGTAATCATTGCGTGCTAGGAATATGGGACCAAACACTAAACTTTTGATACACATAAACTTTTAATACACATAAGTGAATTTGTCCTAATACTTTTGGTCCCATAAAAAACTGCTGTGATTTCTAAACGGTTTACCCGATATGGATGAAAAAACCCTCAAATTAAAGCAGACTGTCTGCACTTTAACCTCAGTCGTTGGGACAGTTATTTTGAAATTATACAATACTTTTGGAGCGCAATATATAGCGTGTGCAACTTTCTTAATTTTTATACAGTTCACTCTCCGTTACTCAGCACCTCTACAAACATTTTGGGGTATGCCTCAGTTCATGCTTTTGACCAAACCATAGAGACAAACATGTGCTCTATTGTATTCATGTGGTTCAAACACATTTGTCTCTGAGGAAATATTTTCTCATAAATTAAGAGATTAGCACTTTCACAGTGTCAGTTTGTACAAATAGCTGGGTTTGCTGAATGGATTCTCTCATATACTTGTAGAGAGAGTTACATATGTTGCCCCTGTTGGGCTGGTTTCCTGGAAAAAGATTAAGCCTAGTCCTAGACTAAAAAGCATGCTCAAGGGAGAATCTCCATTGAGATAGTTTTTTAGTACAGATTAGGCTTAATCTATGTCCGGGAAACTGGTCCAATGTGTTGTACCTGTCCAGGCTGCAGGGTGACTGTGTAGGCCCTGGCGTGTCTGAAGGCAGGGAACCTCTGGAGGTCTGGTTGGAGCACGTCCACCTGGCTGAACACACTAGACTCCTCATAGGGGATCCTGCTGGGGTACAGACAACTCGTGTCTGCAGGGGGGAACAGGTGCCAACGCTTCCTAAAACACAACAGGGCGTCTCAGAGTAGGAGTACTGATATAGGATCAGCTCATGTAGGATCTAGGATCAGTTTAGAATCATAATGAATTAATATTTATTTGAAAGGGACAGCAATCATCACCAAAGCCACCACAATGGTTACACCCTTCGTAGTTGAGGAAATTTAAGAAGCTATAGTTCAATACAATCCATCTCTTTATTGAAAATATCATGTCATGCGAGTTCTTTGTTGGTTAGGTCATCACTTCAATGTGAAAGGTTTCAACAGCCAATTTAAACAAAACAAGGATAGAGTGATCTTCATAATGTGATATTTTTTGCTTTTGTCGTAGACTCAGTGCTCCACATGATAACTAATGTCTCTCTGTTCTAAAGAGCCTCACCTCATATACCCCCATCTCCCTCCCTCCAAATGGCTTTATTGGCATGGGAAACATGTTTACATTGCCAAAGCAAAATTACTTTATCTTTCAGGGGCCAGTGGAACAATCTGACTCTCTCACCAAGTGACTCCCCCTCCCCCCTCCCTAGCCCACATTCCCCCCTTTCACTACCTTACCCCACCTGACTCTCACCCCTTCCCTTCCTAGTATCCATCTCCTCTCTATCATCCAAAATAGTTTTAAAAAATCCTTTCCTCAAAGTTAGAGGGAACAAATGGTGGGTAGATCATTACCGTACAGAGCCAGTTCTCATCGAATGGTGGGTAGATCATTACCGTACAGAGCCAGTTCTCATCGAATGGTGGGTAGATCATTACCGTACAGAGACAGTTCTCATCGAATGGTGAGTAGATCATTACCGTACAGAGCCAGTTCTCATCGAATGGTGAGTAGATCATTACCGTACAGAGACAGTTCTCATCGAATGGTGAGTAGATCATTACCGTACAGAGCCAGTTCTCATCGAATGGTGAGTAGATCATTACCGTACAGAGACAGTTCTCATCGAATGGTGAGTAGATCATTACTGTACAGAGACAGTTCTCATCGAATGGTGAGTAGATCATTACCGTACAGAGCCAGTCCTCATCGAATGGTGGGTAGATCATTACCGTACAGAGCCAGTCCTCATCGAATGGTGAGTAGATCATTACCGCACAGAGCCAGTTCTCATCGAATGGTGAGTAGATCATTACCGTACAGAGCCAGTTCTCATCGAATGGTGAGTAGATCATTACCGTACAGAGCCAGTTCTCATCGAATGGTGAGTAGATCATTACCGTACAGAGCCAGTTCTCATCAAATGGTGAGTAGATCATTACCGTACAGAGACAGTTCTCATCGAATGGTGAGTAGATCATTACCGTACAGAGCCAGTTCTCATCGAATGGTGAGTAGATCATTACCGTACAGAGCCAGTTCTCATCGAATGGTGAGTAGATCATTACTGTACAGAGACAGTTCTCATCGAATGGTGAGTAGATCATTACCGTACAGAGACAGTTCTCATCGAATGGTGAGTAGATCATTACCGTACAGAGCCAGTTCTCATCGAATGGTGAGTAGATCATTACCGTACAGAGACAGTTCTCATCGAATGGTGAGTAGATCATTACTGTACAGAGACAGTTCTCATCGAATGGTGAGTAGATCATTACCGTACAGAGCCAGTCCTCATCGAATGGTGGGTAGATCATTACCGTACAGAGCCAGTCCTCATCGAATGGTGGGTAGATCATTACCGTACAGAGCCAGTTCTCATCGAATGGTGAGTAGATCATTACCGTACAGAGCCAGTTCTCATCGAATGGTGAGTAGATCATTACCGTACAGAGCCAGTTCTCATTGTGCTGATTTGCTGAATCTATTGTCTGCCTCCAGCACTTCTTTCTTCTCAGCTATAACGCTGTTAGATTGTTTCATTTTAATCTATAGTGCAATTCCCTTGGTGAAGGGGAAACATCCATTGTCTGCACCACTACTACACGCAGCTCAGCGGAAAGGGAAAAGTAGTGTGTGGTATAATGAGGTATGTAAAACTGGGTTGTGTTCATTAGGAGTCATTGGAGCAAAA
This sequence comes from Salvelinus alpinus, assembly GCF_045679555.1. Classification (NCBI taxonomy): domain Eukaryota; kingdom Metazoa; phylum Chordata; class Actinopteri; order Salmoniformes; family Salmonidae; genus Salvelinus; species Salvelinus alpinus. The sequence goes on along the minus strand of NC_092099.1, from coordinate 54,756,908 downwards.
CAATTTGCAAAAGAAAACTAAAACAATGCTTCTTATTGGACAAGTCCAGCTCGTCCCGCTCTGTTTCACTGTGTTTCCCCCCCGCTTTGTGCTACTGAACACAATACAGCTCTGTATAATTACTTTCCCTACACCTGTAGTACCAGGTTATACCCATAGGAGTCCTGTATAATTACCTTCCTTGTACCTGTAGTACCAGGTTATACCCATAGGAGTCCTGTATAATTACCTTCCTTGTACCTGTAGTACCAGACTATACCCATAGGAGTCCAGTATAATTACCTTCCTTGTACCTGTAGTACCAGGTTATACCCATAGGAGTCCCGTATAATTACCTTCCTTGTACCTGTAGTACCAGGTTATACCCATAGGAGTCCCGTATAATTACCTTCCCTGCACCTGTAGTACCAGGTTATACCCATAGGAGTCACGTATAATTACCTTCCCTGCACCTGTAGTACCAGGTTATACCCATAGGAGTCCAGGTGGCATGGGGTATTGGCACCTTCTGTACCAATCCACAGTGTGCTGTCTCTCCCGTTACGACCCGGGAACCCAAACTGAGACCACACTACGTCCTGTAAGGCACACAATACAGTTCCAATTACTAACACTAATTATCAATCCTAAAACATATATTCATGCAGTTGCTACAGTCTCATATCAATTCCTGCTGTCATCTAATCGAACATTTATATATATCTGTAATTGTATACAACACAATTCATATTCATGGTACAAATATGACAAGCCATTCAAACATGACAAACTGCCATGAGCAGTTTCAATGTTATGGTATAGCAGCAATACATCCTCTGGAGGCAAACCTCCATTTTCACAAGACACAGGTGAAAATGCAAACCCCATTCCCCATCTCATCGGTTGCTTAATAGACAGTGTAATGATTGGCAACAAATCTGCGTCCCAAATGGCACCCTATTCCCTATATAGTGCACTACCTTTGACCAGACCCCTATGTGCTCTGGTCAAAATGTGTGCACTATATAGGGAATAGGGTGCCATTTGGGACAAACACTACTGTATAGTAAACAAGATGTTTGCTGTCTGTAGGCTCTTTATCAAACCATTTGGTCTGTCAATCATTTTTCATGAAAAAAATCTAATGTAAAATAACTTGGATTCTGCCCAGCACCCAGGATAATGAACCCATTACCATATTCAGGCAACTGTAAATGATAGACTGTGCAATCTTCACTTTCAGCAACTTTTAAATGGCGCGATTCATCATGTAAAAAGGCCTCTGTCTGCCTGTCTCGAAGGCATGAATTTCAGCAGATCTGTCAAAAATGCAGGTCGCCCTATATGCATGTTTCATCATTGAAAGAATGGAGTGGCCCGCTCGAACTAGAGTGAACTTTCAAGTCCTTTATTGCCCGAGGACTAAAAAGAAAAAAGCTGCTGCCATTGAAATGTCCCACTGAAAATGTCTGTGCCATCAGGACAGGATATCATTAAAAAGAGAGAGAAAATGCCTGCTAATGGCAGAAAAGTTGTTTTATTTGAGTTTCTATATCAATGTAGGCTTAGTTAGCTTCTGTTTTGCCGATGGGGCAAAGGAATTTATTAAAGATGACTTTCACGCATCTGTTTGAGATTTCTAATTGTGTATTTTATTGTCAGGGTGTGGGAGTCACTTTCATTTTAGATCAGTCTATTGATCAATTAAAAATTTAAGTCATTACTTGATAATCATCCATTATTCTAGTGCTTTTTTAAAATCCATGAATATAATTTCAATAGATCTCCTGACCTGAACTGACTGAGTTTAAAGCCCATAGGTGTGTCAGTGCTTTGAACAGAACAGAACAGCCCATGTGTTAGCTACAATGGCTTTAATTCAGCAGAGCAGTGGCAGATCCGGGTGAAGAGCGTCTGCTAAATGACTTAAATGTAAATGTAATGTAAACACTCCATAGAACACTCCATAGAACACTCCATAGAACACTCCATAGAACGAGCCCCGTGGCCTGAATCAAATTTTATTTGTCACATGCGCCGAATACAACAGGTGTAGACCTTACAGTGAAATGCTTACTTACAAGCCCCTAACCAACGATGCAGTTTTAAAAAATAGGAATAAGAAATAAGTAATAAGTAATTAATGAGCAGCAGTAAAATAACAAGACTATAATAGCAAGACTATATATATAATAGCAAGACTATATATATATACGGGGGTACCGGTACAGTCAATGTGCGGGGGCACCGGTTAGTTGAGGTAATCTGTAGTTTAAAGTGACTATGCATAGATGATAACAGCAGAGAGTAGCAGCAGCATAAAAGGGGGGAGGCAATGCAAATAGTCCGGGTAGCCATTTGATTAGATGTTCATTTGTGAGTGCTCTCCTCAGTTGCCCTCAAAGTTAGTCATCATTCATGGCAATCGGAAAACAAGTGATTGACAACAAGAAATGCCTACAATTCAATGTAAGAAATCACAGGCACAGACAAATTGCAGGATGACAACTTGCAATCCAACACAACATCATGAGTGTCCCTCTGATGAAAGGAGAATAATCATTTTGTATGTTTTTTTTGTTTCCTTGATTATAGTTTAGAGGTGCACTGTGTAGCACTGTGTAGGCCATCATTGTAAATAAGAATTTGTTCTTTAACTGACTTGCCTAGTTAAATAAAGGTAAAAAAAGAAGAGATTGATTGAGTGTGTCATAACGTATCATTAATGTGACGACTGCTATTCATCGAATAATGAACTGTTTATAATTACGTGATTAAATTAATCAGGTAATCATTGACTCAGTAACCTGGTGCACCATGGGAAACGTTTAATGAGTTTCCATTTCCCAAATGAACTCACAGAATATCCGAATATCGATTTGACAACATTCACTAATTAATGAATTTCCTCTACAGTCTCATCCTGACCGTCGCATAATTCGTAAATCTGCACAAACCCGGGTCTCACTAAATCCTCCCGTACCACACCAATTGAGTTGATTATTTATTTACTCACAAGCTAAATGATAATATAAAGATACAGTCCTGGCTATTGATTAGAACTTAGTACAATGAAACAGGTCCCTAGCAGACCAACACAATATGACACGTGTTACACAAGATGGGGATTTAGAAAGAAAGAAAGCTTTGTGGGCCGAGTTCCGCTTAGTGAGAGATGTTCGGCCGACGTCCCGTTCTCTGGGTGGTCGTCTACTTCGTTCACGGGTGTAAGTCTCTGATTGTCCACCAGATGTCACAAAGTCCTTTTTCTTAGTTGTCGGTTTCCTTGCCCTCGTTCTGTAAGAGGGGTCTTCTGAGGACGGCTAATCAGCCATGTAGATGGTTCCAGCGTGGGAATGAAAGCAGTGTAGACACACGATTCCTTGGAGAGAATAACCGGTGGTCCTGCTTGAATTCACATTCTTAGATACAGATACAGTTGAAGTCAGATGTTTACATACACCTTAGCCAAATACATTTAAACTCAGGATTTTCACAATTCCTGACATTTAATCCTAGCAAAAATTCCCTGTCTTAGGTCAGTTAGGATCACCACTTTATTTTAAGAATGTGAAATGTCAATAATAGTAGAGACAATTATTTATTTCAGCTTTTATTGCTTTCATCACATTCCCAGTGGGTCAGAAGTTTACCTACACTCAATTAGTATTTGGTAGCATTGCCTTTAAATTGTTTAACTTGGGTCAAACGTTTCGGGTAGCCTTTCACAAGCTTCCCACAATAAATTGGGTACATTTTGGCCCATTCCTCCTGACAGAGCTGGTGTAACTGAGTCAGGTTTGTAGGCCTCCTTGCTCGCACACTCCTTTTCAGTTCTGCCCACAAATGTTCTATAGGATTGAGGTCAGGGCTTTGTGATGGCCACTCCAATACCTCGACTTTGTTGTCCTTAAGCCATTTTGCCACAACTTTGGAAGTATGCTTGGGGCCATTTTCCATTTGGAAGACCCATTTGTGACCAAGCTTTAACTTCCTGACTGATGTCTTGAGATGTTGCTTCAATATATCCACATAATTCCCTCCCTCATGATGCCATCTATTTTGTGAAGTGCACCAGTCCCTCCTGCAGCAAAGCAGCCCCATAACATGATGCTGCCGCCAACCCTGTGCTTCACGGTTGGGATGGTGTTCTTCGGCTTGCAAGCCTCCCCCTTTTTCCTCCAAACATAATGATGGTCATTATGGCCAAACAGTTACATTTTTGTTTCATCAGACCAGAGGACATTTCTCCAAAAAGTACAATCTTTGTCCCCATGTGCAGTTGCAAACCATAGTGTGGCTTTTTTAATGGTGGTTTTGGAGCAGTGGCTTCTTCCTTGCTGAGCGGTTGATGTTGATGTTGATATAGGACTCGTTTTACTGTGGATATAGATACTTTTGTACCCGTTTCCTCCAGCATCTTCACAAAGTCCTTTGCTGTTGTTCTGGGATTGATTTGCACTTTTCACACCAAAGTACGTTCATCTCTAGGAGACAGAACGCGGCCCGTTCCTGAGTAGTATGATGGCTGCGTGGTCCCATGCTGTTTATACTTGCGTACTATTGTTTGTACAGATGAACATGGTACCTTCAGGCGTTTGAAAATTGCTCCCAAGGATGAACCAGACTTGTGGAGGTCTACATTTTTTTTCTGAGGTCTTGGCTGATTTCTTTTGATTTTCCCATGATGTCAAGCAAAGAGGCACTGAGTTTGAAGGTAGGCCTTGAAATACATCCACAGGTACACCTCCAATTGACTCAAATGATGTCAATTAGCCCATCAGAAGCTTCTAAAGCCATGACATCATTTTCTGGAACTTTCCAAGCTGTTTAAATGCACAGTCAACTTAGTGTATGTAAACTTCTGACCCACTGGAATTGTGGCACAGTGAATTATAAGTGAAATAATATGTCTGTAAACAATTGTTGGAACAATTACTTGTGTCATGCACAAAGTAGATGTCCTAACCAACTTTCAAAACTATAGTTTATTAACAAGAAATTTGTGGAGTGGTTCTAAAACGATAATTAATGACTCCAACCTAAGTGTACGTTAACTTCCGACTTCAACTGTACAGCTACTCAACCGTAGCATTGATTGTTAAAGGCTCCTTTTTTTCTTCAACCTCGTTTTGCGTTTTGGGGTCACGACTAGTCATGGACCTCGGCTGCAGCGTGCGGTCAACTTTGCCTGATATGTAAATTCTTAACTCACATGTTTTATACCCCCGGGGCAAAAAGGGGCGTTTCCGTCTTTATGGCAAGTTCTCTGGGGCGTGTCTAGTTACGAGGCAAGGTATCACAATGTACTTTGATCTCGATAGACAACTAAAATTCACAGTTCATCTTTACAAAAACATGCTCTTTGATCTGGATATTTTCTACACAAACGCACAGTATGTAAACATCATGTACATATTATGAAAACTCTTCAAGATACAATGTTCTCGTTATAACGTTGTCTTAACTTTTATTAACATAACAAAAATTACCTTCATTTTCATATTCCATCTATCGTTGTTACCACAAATTTGTCTGTTGAAATATATTGTCCCAAAGTCCATTTATTACATGTTACCGTTCTGAGGTAGATTCTCCATAGACCCACCATACATTCTAATCCTCCACACTGAGAGGACAAAAGATTTGTCTGCTGCCTTATGATTTACAATGGGCATGAGGTGTCATAAACCCCCCCCTATCAATCTCTCTCCCCCACTGCTGGGGTGACAGATGTCTCTGTAGGACTATGATCCACTGTAACCTGACCCGAACAGAACAGTCATGACAAGTGTGTGTGTGTCAAACAGAGAGTGTGTTACCTCAAACATGGAGGGCTTTTCTTGGAGCAGCAGTGCAATGTATTTGTAGTCTGCATAGGCCCAGTACAGAGAGAGGGGGTAGTTCGAGAAACACCCCACATCTTCTGCACCAGTCTGACCCTCTGTCCAGGACAGAAACTCCTCCAGTTTGGCATCCACATATGAGCATTGAGTCTCAAAAAGAGGTGCTTTGACATAAAAAAAGATAGAGGGACAGTTGGAGAGAGAGAGAAAGCCAAAGAGAGTGATAGAGAAGAGACAATGAAAGACAGACAGAGGAGAGAGAGAGAGACAATCATGATAACATGTAATGTGCTTCAATAAAGCTATTAAATCAATAAATTCCATATCTAAACATTTTTAATCAAAAGACTATTATAAAGACTTGACATTTTATTTACACCCTGATTTCAATCATCTAGGCCTATTCTCTATTGGCGTCTCAATTTGATTTAGTCTGGTTGAACAATGTTTCAGTACCACGTGGCGGTATTAAAATGTATAATCAACCATGTTAAATTATACCTTGTCTTCTGTTGTCACAAATTATGTAGCTGTAAAAATGGATTTAGCAGTCAAATTACCCAGCTCCATATTATTGGAGGACACAGTCTCTATTGTTGCCCTTGAAATGAATGATCTCTTTAACATAGGCTACTGAAGGCTGGCAGACCAAGGGCAATATTTATGCTACCAAATGTACAAAGCAACTTTTATGGAGTTTTATTTAAGACCATATCCAACTGCAAAACTTGCCAGAGACGACTGGAGGAAGCTTGAGGTCAACTGTTCTGCAGCTGAACAATGACTAATAGGCCATTAACAATGGTTTGAAGACATTGGGAAGGCACAATATATCACCACCAAAGCAGAACTAAACTAAACATAGGCATACATTTGCAGTTTTCTACCATATTTTATTTTACCTTTATGAACATAAATTGTTATATACAACAGTAAACAAGGTCTTTGGTGCCAAAGAGGCAACTTATCAAGGAGAAATATTAACAACAACATAGCCATTCGGGATGCATAGCACAGTGCTCAATGGCTGACTGCACTTCAATTATGATGACTGGTGGAGTAGAATATCTTCATGACAATGCCTAAAGTTTTAGTGTACAATGCCTAAAGTTGTTAGTCTCAGCGGCTGAGGTGATGCAAAGTACTCTGAAACACAATCAAAACTAACTGAAAATGCATCCAACAAGTTTGTAGAGTCACAAACTTGATGTAAATCACTGCATGCTAGGAATATGGGACCAAATACTAACATTTTGACTACTTTATTTATAAGAATTTTTAGGGGTGGCAATCATTCTGACCCCTACCTTTGAGAAAAAAAGTATTACTTGTTGGACACTTAACAAACCTCCAGACAAGCTTCAATGCCATACAACACTCCTTCCGTGGCCTCCAACTGCTCTTAAATGCAAGTAAAACTAAATGCATGCTCTTCAATAGATCCCTGCCCGCACCCGCCCGCCCTTCTAGCAACACTACTCTGGACGGTTCTGACTTAGAATATGTGGACAACTACAAATACCTAGGTGACTGGTTAGACTGTAAACTCTCCTTCCAGACTCACATTAAACATCTCCAATCCAAAATTAAATCTAGAATCGTCTTCCTATTTCGCAACAAAGCATCTTTCACTCATGCTGCCAAACATACCCTCGTAAAACTGACTATCCTACCGATCCTTGACTTCGGCGATGTCATTTACAAAATAGCCTCCAACACTCTACTCTGCAAATTGGATGTAGTCTATCACAGTGCCATTCGTTTTGTCACCAAAGCCCCATATACTACCCACCACTGCGACCTGTATGCTCTCGTTGGCTGGCCCTCGCTTCATATTCGTCGCCAAACCCACTGGCTCCAGGTCATCTACAAGACCCTGCTAGGTAAAGCCCCGCCTTATCTCAGCTCACTGGTCACCATAGCAGCACCCACCCGTAGCACACGCTCCAGCAGGTATATCTCACTGGTCACCCCCAAAGCCAATTCCTCCTTTGGCCGCCTTTCCTTCCAGTTCTCTGCTGCCAATGACTGGAACGAATTGCAAAAGTCACTGAAGCTGGAGTCATATCTCCCTCACTAACTTTAAGCATCAGCTGTCAGAGCAGCTTACCGATCATTGCACCTGTACACAGACCATCTGTAAATAGCCCACCCAACTACCTCATCCCCATATTGTTATTTATTTTTTGCTCCTTTGCACCCCAGTATCTCTACTTGCACATCCTCATCTGCACATCTATCACTCCAGTGTTTAATTGCTACATTGTAATTATTTCACCACTATGGCCTAGTTATTGCCTTACCTCCCTAATCTTACTTCATTTGCACACACTGTATATAGACCTTTCGTTTGTTTATTCCATGTGTAACTCTGTGTTGTTGTTTGTGTCGCACTGCTTTGCTTTATCTTGGCCAGGTCGCAGTTGTAAATGAGAACTTGTTCTCAACTTGCCTACCTGGTTAAATAAAGGTGGGGAAAAAAATAATCTGAGCAATTGTATTTGTATAAATAATGTAATTCCCACCTTTTTGGGAGCATACGATAAAGCCCAGTATTTTAATTATTTATTTTACAGTCATTATTGCTGATCTTCATCAAGAGTGTCAATAATTTCAGACCCCACAGTACATACGGAAAGTACTCAGACCTCTTGACTTTTTCCACATTGGTTATGTTACAGCCTTATTCTAAAATAGATGAGAAAAAAAATCCCCTCATCAATCTACACACAATCCCCCATAATGACGAAGTGAAAACAGGTTAAGAATTTGTTGCAAATGTATAAAAAAAACTTTATGGTAGAATGGCTAAACGGAAGCCACTCAATCAGTAAAAAGGCACACGACAGCCCACTTGGGAGTTTCCCAAAAGGCACTAAAGAACTCTGAGACCATGAGAAACAAGATTCTCTGGGGTGATGAAACCAAGATTGAACTCTTTGGCCTGAATGTCAAGTGTCACGTCTGGAGGAAACCTGGCACCATGCCTACGGTGAAGCATGGTGGTGGCAGCATCATGCTGTGGGGATGTTTTTCAGTGGCAGGGACTGAGAGACTAGTCAGAATCTAGGGAAAGATGAACGGAGTAAAGTACAGAGAGATCCTTGATGAAAACCTGCTCCAGACTGCTCAGGACCTCAGACTGGGGCGAAGGTTCACCTTCCAACAGTACAACGACCCTAAGCACACAGCCAAAACAATGCAAGAGGGGCTTCGGGACAAGTCTGTGAATGTCCTTGAGTGGCCCAGCCAGAGCCCAGACTTGAACCCGATCAAACATCTCTGGAGAGACCTGAAAACAGCTGTGCAGCGACGCTCCCCTTTCAACCTGACAGAGCTTGAGAGGATCTGCAGAGAAGAATGGGAGAAACTCCCCAATTACAGGTGAGCCAAGCTTGTAGTGTCATACCAAAGAAGACTCGAGGCTGTAGTTGCTGCCAAAGGTGATTCAACAAAGTATTGAGTAAAGGGTTAGAATACTTATGTAAATGTGATATTTCAGCCTAAAAGCCATTGATGCAGTCCTTTGGAACATCTACACTTTAAAAAGGCTGCATGACGTGCCTAGGGGGTAGGGGCTGCATGACGTGCCTAGGGGGTAGGGGCTGCATGACGTGCCTAGGGGGTAGGGGCTGCCTGACGTGCCTAGGGGGTAGGGGCTGCCTGACGTGCCTAGGGGGTAGGGGCTGCATGACGTGCCTAGGGGGTAGGGGCTGCATGACGTGCCTAGGGGGTAGGAGCTGCATGACGTTCATAGGGGGTAGGGGCTGCATGATGTGCATAGGGGGTAGGGGCTGCATGACGTGCATAGGGGGTAGGGGCTGCATGACGTGCATAGGGGGTAGGGGCTGCATGACGTGCATAGGGGGTAGGGGCTACATGACGTGCATAGGGGGTAGGGGCTGCATGACGTGCATAGGGGGTAGGGGCTGGAGTTGTTTCTGCACTGGGCCATTCTCTTACTCTTCTTTTCATGCTGTCTCCTTCCCATTCTGAACCGGACAGCCTTCCCTCCAAGGCATCGTGACAGGTGGTCTACAGTCCAGAGGAGCACTGGCCAATCACAGGTAATGTTGAGGAAGACGGCAGGCCTCTGGAGAGATCCCAGGATCCTCTGGATCTCTTCTGGGCTGAATGGCTTGGGGGTCATAGCTGAGCCTGAGGATAACAGGTAAACAGGGTCAGGAGAGAGGTTAGTTAATACAATTATTATTAGCTAGTTGCCCAAATTCTATGCGATTTGTGTCTGACACACTTGTTGCCACATAGCCAATATTTTAATGAAAGGCAACATGAGGAACGTTCTGATTGCCTGTCATCTGCATCAGATCAAATGATCTTATAGGTAATTAATTATACAACGGATGCTGAATGGTGATTGGTTAAAACCGCATTCCAGCCAGTGTCTATTCCATAAATTACCACATGCTAAATCTATGACATTAAAAATGCCAATTTACTCTGTTCCATCTGACTGCACAATCCACTAATTGAATAAGAGGAGGTGCTCTTATTCTCCATGGACTTTACAGTGTCCCAAAACTTTTTAGAGTTAGAGAGCTAGAGGATAGAAATTTCTGTTTGAAAAAGCTAGCCTTTGCTTTCCTGACTGACTGTGTGTATTGGTTCCTGACTTCCCTGACAAGTTGCACATCGTGGGGACTATTCGATGCTAGTGCAGTCCTGCAAAGGATGTTTTTGTGCTGGTCGAGAGCAGTCAGGTCTGGAGTGAACCAAGGGCTATATCTGTTCTTAGTACAATTTATTTTGAAAGGGGCATGCTTATTTAAGATGGTGAGGAAATTACTTAAAGAACGACCAGGCATCCTCTACCGACGGGATGAGGTCAATATCCTTCCAGGATTCCCGGGCCAGGTCGATTAGAAAGGCCTGCTCGCTGAAGTGTCTTAGGGAGCATTTGACAGTGATGAGGGGTGGTCATTTGACCGCAGACCCATTACGGACACAGGCAATGAGGCAGTGGTCGCTGAGATCCTGGTTGAAGACAGCAAAGGTGTATTTGGAGGGCAGGTTGGTTAGGATGATATCTTTGAGGGTGCCCGTGTTGACGGATTTGGGGTTATACCTGGTAAGTTCATTGATCATTTGTTTGAGATCGAGGGCATCAAGCTTAGATTGTAGGATGGTCGGGGTGTTAAGCATGTCCCAGTTTAGGTCACCTAACAGCACAAGCTCTGAAGATTGATGGGGGGCAACCAATTCACATATGGTGTCCAGGGCACAACTGGGGGCAGAAGGTGATCTATAGCAAGCGGCAAAGGTGAGAGACTTGTTTCTGGAAAGGTGGATTTTTAAAAGTAGAAGCTCGAATTATTTGGGCACAGACCTGGATAGTAAGACAGAACTCTGCAGGCCATCTCTGCAGTAGATTGCAACTCCGCCCACTTTGGCAGTTCTATTTTTTCGGAAAATGTTATAGTTAGGGATGGAAATTTCAGAGTTTTTGGTGGCCTTTCTAAGCCAGGATTCAGTTTGCAAGCCCTGCCACATCCGACGAAGGTCGGAGCCGGTGCAGTAGGATTCAATCTTAGTCCTGTATTGACGCTTTGCCTGTTTGATGGTTCGTCGGAGGGCATAGCAGGATTTCTTATAAGCGTCCGGGTTAGAGTCCCACTCCTTGAAAGCCTCAGCTCTACCCTTTAGCTCAACGCGGATATGGGTATGTACGTACGGTCACTATGGAGTCAACGTCATTGATGCACTTATTGATGAAACCGGTGACTGATGTGGTATACTCCTCAATGCCATCGGATGAATCCCAGAACATATTCCAGTCTGTGCTAGTAAAATAGTCCTGTAACTAAGCATCTGCGTCATCTGACCACTTCCTTATTGAGCAAGTTTTTACATTTTTGGTTTTAAGCAGGAACAAGGAGGATAGAATTATAGTCAGATTTTCCAAATGTAGGGTGAAGGAGAGCTTTGTACGTGTATCTGTGTGTGGAGTAAAGGTGGTCTCGAGTTTTTTCCCTCTCGTTGCACATGCTGGTAGAAATGAGGTAAAGCAGATTTAAGTTTCCCTGCATTAAAGTCCCCGGCCACTAGGAGTGCCGCCTCTGGATGAGCATTTTATTGTTTGCTTATGGCCATATACAGCTCGTTGAGTGCGGTCTTAGTGCCAGCATCGGTTTGTGGTAGTAAATAGACAGCTACAAAAAATAGATGAAAACTCACTTGATAAATAGTGTGGTCTACAGCTTATCATGAGATACTCAAAACCTTGAAACTTCCTTAACCTTTTCACATGAGTTCCAAATCTCTCTAACGGTCGCCCCAGCGTGAGTTGTTTTATGCACGTGATGTCAAAATGCACTCACTGTTCCAAAATGTGTAATAATCACATTTTGGAACAGTGAGTGCATTTTGACAACAGGACATTTAACACACGCTGCCTGCTAATCTATAGGCTACGTTTCAACTAGTCAATTTCAAAATATTTTCTAACAGTTTGAATTGAAGTGTGTTCCACCTCCTCATTAATTTCCTATAGAAGTAGTCCATTTCAGCGTCGCAGACAATTTAAGTTTGAGGCTTTACTGAGCCAGATAAACTTCTCTCTTCCAGGAGAACCCACCTCACTTCACTCATGTTTGCGCAGATCAAGTATGCATATATTTGCGCAGCCTTGCAAGAATTTGAACATTTTTCTTGCTGGCGCTCACTTTGCCTTCCATGTTATTTTCCTTACACATAATAACTTTGGACATGTGTGTTTTCCTATCAAAGTAAGTTCCTTATTTTCTGTATATCGTGTTGACGTTTCTACTGTAGGCGCAGTATGTATGTATACCGTATATGTATGTATAGTTGAAGTCGGAAGTTTACATACACCTTATCCAAATACATTTAAACTCAGTTTTTCACAATTCCTGACATTTAATAGTAGTAAGAATTCCCTGTCTTAGGTCAGTTAGGATCACCACTTTATTTAAAAAATGTGAAATGTCAGAATAATAGTGGAAAGAATGATTTATTTCAGCTTTTATTTCTTTCATCACATTCCATTTGGGTCCGAAGTTTACATACACTCAGTTAGTATTTGTTTGCCTTTATATTGTTTAGCTAGGGTCAAACATTTCGTGTAGCCTTCCACAAGCTTCCCACAAAAAGTTGGGTGAATTTTGGCCCATTCCTCCTGACAGAGCTGGTGTAACTGAGTCAGGTTTGTAGGCCTCCTTGCTCACACACGCTTTTTCAGTTTTGCCCACAAATGTTCTATAGGATTGAGGTCAGGGCTTTGTGATGGCCACTCCAATACCTTGACTTTGTTGTCCATAAGCCATTTTGCCACAACTTTGGAAGTATGCTTGGGGTCATTGTCCATTTGGAAGACCCATTTGCGACCAAGCTTAAACTTCCTGACTGATGTCTTGAGATGTTGCTTCAATATATCCACATAATTTTCCTACCCCATGATGCCATCTATTTTGTGAAGTGCTTCACAGTTGGGATGGTGTTCTTCGGCTTGCAAGCCTCCCCTTTTTCCTCCAAACATAATGATGGTCATTATGGCCAAACAGTTCTATTTTTGTTTCATCAGACCAGAGGACATATCCCCAAAAAGTACAATCTTTATCCCCATGTGCAGTTGTAAACCGTAGTCTGGCTTTTTTATGGCGGTTTTGGAGCAGTAGCTTCTTCCTTGCTGAGCGGCCTTTCAGGTTATGTCGATATAGGACTCGTTTTACTGTGGATATAGATACTTTTGTACTTTTTTCCGCCAACATCTTCACAGGGTCCTTTGCTGTTCTGGGATTGATTCACACTTTTCGCACCAAAGTACGTTCATCTCTAGAAGACAGAACGCGCCTCCTTCCTGAACGGTTTGACGGCTGCGTGGTCCCATGGTGTTTATACTTGCGTACTATTGTTTGTACAGATGAACGTGGTACCTTTAGGCATTTGAAAATTGCTCCCAAGGATGAACCAGACTTGTGGAGGTCTACAATATTTTTTCTGAGGTCTTGGCTGATTTCTTTTGATTTTCCCTTGATGTCAAGCAAAGAGGCACTGAGTTTGAAGGTAGGCCTTGAAATATATCCACAGCTACACCTCCAATTGACTCAAATGATGTCAATTAGCCTATCAGAAGCTTCTAAAGCCATGAAATAATTTTCTGGAATTTTCCAAGCTGTTTAAAGGCACAGTCAACTTAGTGTATGTAAACTTCTGACCCACTGGAATGGTGATACAATGAGTTATAAGTGAAATAATCTGTCTGTAAACAACTGTTGGAAAAATTACTTGTGTCATGCACAAAGTAGATGCCCTAAACGACTTGCTAAAACTATAGTTTGTTAACAAGAAATTTGTGGAGTGGTTGAAAAACAAGTTAATGACTCCAACCTAAGTGTATTTAAACTTCCGACGTCAACTGTATGTATGTATGCATGTATATATGGAGCATAATGTATTTACAGTTTTATTCACGTTTTCAATTACTTGTGACAAATAATGCATTCTGTTTAATGTATATATTGTAATGGACACCTATGATGTGTGCAAAATACTTTTTTGAAGGTTCTACGTGTTATAAGGAGCTAAGCTATTTGCCAGCTATGTGTGGCGCCATGTTTGTTGACATTATACAATGCATTCTGGGTGTCACGTAATCTGCCAGACCAAAGATGTTATAATGAGGTGAAGGAAGGGTTCACTCATCTTTTGGGTAAACCTCCGGAAGTGAATGAAGGGAAGTGGATGATTATAGACAACACACCCCCTGCATACTAAAAACAGACCAGACTCATCTTGTCCCCTCTTGTTATCTTTGGTTGATGCGAAAAGAACAAGCATGGAGGCGCGCACAAACTTCCCATCGTTGGATTACTTTCGATTTCTATAAAGTATTTTACTCAATTATTTTGATCAATGGTGAGCTCACCCGTGATGTGATTACTTATAAATAGTAATTGCTATTAGCTAATTCATTTTGTCGTTTCTGTCAGTCGAGAGTTATAAAAATATGACCGCTTGTGTTATGTCAATCTTTCCTCAATAAGCGCTAGGACAAATGTAGCCTACATTTTCCCGGTTTGGATGATTGTGTTATGCTGTAGCTACTTCTGTGAATGTCTGAACATTGCATCCAAAATAAACTGCTCACATTCTGGACATAACTTTGTAAGGACTGTGTTTGTGCAAAATGTTTCTGAAAAAAACAATGTGGCCAGCTCAAATGCTGATTGTTGTGTCATTCGAAACTGGACGTTCTAAATACGCGTTCTAATCACACGGTTTGATCGTACACTACAGGGACCACTGTAGAATTATCACACCCATGTGTTGATACGTGTGAATAGGTTAATATTAGATTTGCGCACCAGCTGTTATTGACAAATAGACACAGACCACCACCCCATGTCTTACCGGAGGCGTCTGGCAGCTGTTCTGTGTTGCCGATGCAAGACAGCCACGACTTGGTGAAACATAAGATATTACAGTTTTTAATGTCCCGTTGGTAGGATAGTCTTGAACAGAGCTCATCCAGTTTATTCTCCAATGATTGCACGTTGGCCAATAGGACGGATGGTAGAGGCGGGTTACCCATGCACCGACAAATTTTCACAAGGCACCTGGACCTGCGTCCCCTGTATCAGCGTCTCTTCTTCATGAGAATGACAACGATTTGGGGCTGGTCTGGTGTCAGCAGTAAATCCTTTGCGTCTGATTCCTTAAAAGAAAAAATCTTTGTCCATTTCGAGGTGAGTAATCTCTGTCCTGATATCCAGAAGCTCTTTTCAGTCATAAGAGACGGTGGCAGAAACATTTTGTACAAAATAAATGACAAACAATGCAAAAAAAATAAAAATGGCACAATTGGTTAGGAGCCTGTAAAACGACTCCTGGCGCCATTCTGCAATTTGGACAAATAAACGTCACTAGAAAACAGCTTAAAAAAACACAAATGCAGCGACTTTACTACTCGACTTTGTCTCGGGCCTAACAACCAACACCCGTGCCAATATATCCACCAAACACGGGCATCTCAGGCATTATCACTTAATTATACAACAGGCGGGTCTAATCCTGGACGCTGACTGGTTAAAACTGCATTCCAGCCAGTGTCTATTCCACAAGTTACCACCAGCAAAAGCTATAACGTTGAAATGCTGTTCCATCTCCCTGGCAATCCACTGTCTCATCAGCCCAGCCAGACAATGTATAAACTTGGTCTCCACTGTAAAAAGCATCTAGACATTAGCTCCAATTTCTTTTACACTAGCAATTGGTTGTCACTAGTGGAGATTTGTATAAAACTTGTGGTCTGTCTCTGACATTTGCAACACTGTTTCATATTGAAATTAGATCTCCAGCGGTCCCATTGTAATGAATGTGTAGCCTGGGGTCGGGAGTCGGGAAGAGACATACAGGCAGGCAGCTTTTCTCAGCCAGTCGAAATTGTGAATCAGCATAGTTTTTATGGACATATACAAAGAAATGTCAATAGAAAACAGGTAAAACTAAACAAAATTAAGCAAGTTTGCAGTCTTTCCAGCTTCAGTTTCAAGTGATTGTGTTAGCTGTGTTGTTGGCTAGCTCCTCTGAACAACAGTGTCCTGATGAGCACATTTTTTATTACAGGTGAAATCGCTCATTAGCTCATTCTTATGAATGTATCCAAATTAATGTCACTAGAAAACAGCTTAAACAAATGCAAATGAAACTTTTTTTTTTAAATATTCTGGCTGCACTGTTTGACATGACAGTAAGTTAGCTATCTAGCAAGCAATAAGGATAAGAAACATTGTCAGCCAGTATAGCAATAGAACATTTAGAACGAACGAACGTCCATAGACACAGAGCAAAAAGACAACGACTGGTTCGCGTCGCTGGAAACCGAACCGATACAGTGAACGACCATAAATAAATTATTCGGAATGTTTTTAATGAAAATGTCAATCATTAATTGAATATGTTGGTAACCCATTGTATAAAAGTGATAATGCCCTCGAAGCTGGTGTTTGGAGGATATATTGTCACGGTTTGCCGGTGTTGTGCCGAAAATCTCCCCCTGCCAGAATCCCCCCCCCCTCGCTAAAACGCGCACACACTCAATTCTTTATTGCTGCGACTTGCTTGCTAGTTGAGATTTCTGCTCTTCACTCGGTTGTCAGTTTAGCCTCCATTTCACTGATCTTAGTAGTAGAAAGCATTTTTTATTTTATTTGTGTCCTTCAAGGCAGCTGTCAATGATCCTGTTACACGGAACCCAAACCGGCTGCGCATGTGCGCCATCGTGCATAAATTTATTTTGTGCCCCTACACCAAACGCGATCACGACACGCAGGTTAAAATATCAAAACAAACTCTGAACCAATGACATTAATTTGGGGACAGGTCGAAAAGCATTAAACATATATGGCAATTTAGCTAGTTAGCTTGCACTTGCTAGCTAATTTGTCCTATTTAGCTAGCTTGCTGTTGCTAGCTAATTTGTCCTGGGATATAAACATTGAGTTATTTTGTTTATGTTATGTTCTCCGACAATTAATCCACACATAAAACGGCCAACCAAATCGTTTCTAGTCATCGCTCCTCCTTCCAGACCTTTTCATCTTTTAACTTATATGGTGATTGGCATCTACACTTTCATAGTATTACCACGACAACCGACAAAACATTTCATCTTTCAATCACCCATGTGGGTATAACCAATGAGGAGATGGCACGTGGGTACCTGCTTCTATAAACCAATGAGGAGATGGGAGAGGCAGGACTTGCAACAAGATCTGCGTCAGAAATAGGAATGACTTCTATTTTAGCCCTTGGCAACGCAGACGCTCGTTGGCGCGCGCAAGCAGTGTGAGTGCAATAATTGGATAACATGGATTTCTAAATGTATTTTGCGACGCTCGGAACGCGACGCGTCCGGTCTAGTCAGCATGTTAGGCTGCGTTTCATAAAATGTTATGGCGGTTTAATCGCGGGGAGGCACTAGTAATGTCTGCAGTTTTCGTTTTGGCCATTTGTTTCAAGTGTATTTGTCTAAATAAATCTCTTTACCAAAATTCATCATCTCTTCCATGTCTTATTGGACTAGTAGTTCTGAAGTGTTTGTTTTCCTACATTTTACTGCCTCTATGTTTAATATAACACACATACATGAATTATTAATTTTGGTTGCCTAACCTGACATGAAGTTTGTTCTGTAGAAAGTATTTGACTCTGATGTGTGCCACAGAACGTATTTGATTCTAGTGACAAAATTAAGGAAATTAGAGGGGGGGGTTCGGCAATGCCATTTTCTTGCCTGCCAACCCCCCTTCTAATTTCCTTAATTTTGTGGCTAGAGTCAAATACTTTCTGTGGCACACACTACTGGTCAACATGAGCTACCAAAATGATTCTGAAGTGTGCCAGGCCTTGCAGTCCCAAGATAGAAGGCAAGAAAATGGCCTTGCCGAAATCCTCCTCACCCCTTCTAATTTCCTTAATTTTGTCACTAGAATCAAATACTTTCTGTGGCACACATCAGTCAAATACTTTCTATAGAACAAACTTCACGCCAGGATAGGCAACCTAAATTAATAATTAACGTATGTGTGTTACATTAAACATAGAGGGAGTAAAATATAGGCAAGCAATAAACATTTCACAACTACTCGTCGAATAAGACATGGGAGATGACGAATTTTGGCAAAGAGATTTATTTATAGACTAATACACTTGAAACAAATGGCCAAACCGAAAACTGCAGACATTACTAGTGCCACCCCCGATCAAATCGGCATAACACATTTATATAACGCAGCTTAACGGGATCATTGACAACTACCTTGAAGGATACAAATAAAAAATGCCTTCTGCTACTAAGATCAGTGAAATGTAGGCTAAACTGACAACAGAGTGAAGAGCAGAAATCTCAACCAGTAAGCAAGTCGCAGCAATGAAGAATTGAGTGTGTACGCGTAAGGGGGGAGAATTCTGACAGGGGGGAGATTTTCGGCACAACACCGGTTCTCGACTTCGTCTCGGGCCCACAACACCCGTGCCAATATATCCTCCAAACACTGGCTTCTCGGGCATTATCACTTAACCAGAGAGACTCAAACAAACACACACACTACAACTCTATTGTGACAACAGCATAGAAGACAATTGATAATAAAATAATAAGGACACATATCTAAACTCTCAGTATGTAGTTTTGCAAGCACAGCAATCATTTGGGGCTCACCTTTCTTTACACGTCCACGAACAAATCAGAGAGGAAGTAAACAAAACTCATGTGAGCGACTTTTTTCCAAGGATACGGTAATGTTAAACTAGGGGGGCATTCCGACTCAATAAGGGCTGCAAATCACGTTCACATCTATTGAGGAAGGGACCAACATGGATGACAACGGGTTTAAATTTCAAAATTGTGACCACTTCCGTTCAGGCATGCGCAGTGCAGCTTGAATTGTTGCAGCGACATGGGTTGTTATTGTTTCTCTGGGCAACTGATATTGAAGTTAGATACATTTGTTGCCATTGTGTAATCGAATATTGGACATCGCGCGCGGATTAAGTCACAGCTGAACGAACGCTACGTTGTATCAAATGCGATGGGTGCTGCATCGAGCACCGAGGGCGAAAGGGAACCACTTATTTTTTCTCCTAACCCAGAGACGAGTATTCAGCCAGTTTACAGCCGAGTCTACGGGAGAAGATGGCTGGTTCTGACTCTATTTTCTTTGCTGGCGTTCATGCAAGGGATGGTATGGAACACTTGGGGCCCAATTCAGAACTCTGCCATGCACGCGTACGATTTCGCCAAATCTGACATCGCCGTGCTGGTTCTATGGGGGCCAGTAGGGTTCACCCCTTGGCTGCTATTTATGTGGCTGATGGACAAGAAAGGTGAGTTGTTTTGTTCGAAGTGGCAGTACGTCTTTACAATTGTATGTCTCCATTGCCAAATTATATTTCCCCAGGGTTGTGTCATTGCAGCGACTTGGGAATTGTTGACGTATACATCCTGGGGCAAAAATGAGAAGGTGACTAGATATCATAGGTCATAATTGATTAACGTTTTTTATCCAATCAACCATAAGAATGGGAAACAAACATTTCCCTCAATGTATACACAACATCTGTAGAAATAACTGGCCTAGTTTAATTTTGGTGGGCCTATGTTGACATAAGAATAGTTAAGATATACATCCAGTCCAAAGACTACCTTAAATTATTAAACCATGAGAAAGGGTCTGAGCAACAGGTAAACAGTCATAATATTTCCCTGTATTTACATCTGTCATCCCAATGAAAAATCACATGAATTTCACGTGATCACACGTTTTCATGTAATGTTATGTGAAGTTAATGTGATGACAACACGTAAAGCAACATGTGATAACATGAAACTGCACAAGATCACATATGAAGTGTTCCACATGTGAAATCATGTGTTTTTTTATGTAAGGGATCATAGAGGTTGGCCTCACCGATTGTCTGACACACAGAAATAACATAATGCTTCTGTCTTTTCAGTAAGTTCAAGTCTTTTGTTGTAGTCATTATGATCTAGCCACCACAAAATAACATGTTTCTATACGAAATGGTGACTGACTGGCTGCCTTGTGGAATTTTTGCTACGGGCCACTTATGTGCTATTTTGTGGAATCTCTTTCATCGAGCTCTCAAACAACAGTCAAGTATTGTTTACTGACAGTTAAAGTAACACTCAGAAGTGCTGCCTACCAGTCATGCCTGCTAATCACTAAACCAGTTCCTCCACATCACCTGATTAAAATAGTTAGCTAACACCAATCTAACACCCGGACCACACTATCAGCTGACAAAAACATTTTATTTGACTCCTTGGATACATACAAAAGAACATAACATATACAGCATATGAAAGGAAAGGGCATATGTCATAAGTTTGTGGTTAGTTAGTCATCTAGGGACATCTCATGACAATCTCTTTAAAACAAAAAGATGAAGTGGCTATTGGGTGTTACATAGTAAAAGGTCATAACAGTGTCATATCGTTCATTGTGTTTCGTAACTTTATTCATTCGGGCAAATACTAACTTCCTCTTCAATTAAGTTTTAACTTAGACTTGCATTGTTGTCAATAGGAGTTTAGGATTCACAACCTCTAAATCAATAAAACCTATTGAAATGTAACTCCTTAAAAGCGTGTGTTAATCTGTAGCATGATTTGGTCTATGCCCATGTGGAGCAGTGAGGTACAATAGTAGTAGTAAATCAGTGTCTGCATGCCGAATGGCACCGTATTCTCTATATAGTCCACTGCTTTTGACAAGAGTCTGTGGGGTTTCAGGATAGACTGCAGGCGTAGTAACAGCTAAGCCCCATCTCTAAGGTGAAATAAGCTTGCTGCTGGGATTTCTCTTACCACCATTTAAAATATGCTGATGATCTCTTCTCCTCTGTGGCATCTGAAAGGTGACAGACAGAGTCCATCATATATGACCCATCTGTGGAATAGGCTCCTGTGATATGCTTAAGTCGAGTGGAGCGCACACATGCTGAGGGTGGTAGAATGTGTCAGAGAAAGGAGATCACTTGTTGGGAGTTTGCGTTAAAAAGTTGTGTGCTGCGGTGCATCTGATTTTCTAAGTCGACATGTTTAAAGCCATAAAATCCTGCCAGACGTTGATTTTCAGAGACCACTCAGGGATGTACATGCAGGCAGGGGCTGTTATATGTTGCTCTGCAAAAAGAGTAGCTATGCAGTAACCTTCAAAGGATGGTGTGCCTGACTCTCAAATGAAGGAGATGATTTCCTAATCAAGTTATAATCCGGCATGACCAGTCACACTTCTTCTATTTCTACCTATTACACTCAACGTTGGAAGTTTCACTTTCTGGTTTGTTTTGCTGCTGGGTGATTCCTCACAAAACTAGAACCAAATAAGATCACGATTTTGGGAGATTTTTTACAAAATTTACTAATTAGAACGGACCTTTTGGAGTAACGATTGTTGACATATATTTGTAAACCTAAAGCATAATTGAGAAATAATTAATTAAAGTTGGAATATTTGTGACATTTTGGCCTTCCCCAGGCCTCTCATATGACGCTTTACCACTTGCTCTGTAATATGAGTAGTATTTTGATTTCAATAATCATAATCTAAAACAATAAACTAGCAGATAACTTTAATATGCCCGTAGAGTATATTATGTTCAACAATTATATAGAAAAATTTGTCAAATCAAAAATTGTATATTTAAGCAATAAGGCGGTATATTAAGCATTAAGCAGACTCATATTAAGCATCTCCAATCCAAAATTAAATCTAGACTCGGCTTCCTATTTCGCAACAAAGCATCCTTCATTCATGCTGCCAAACATATTCTCGTAAAATGGACTATTCTACCGATCCTTGACTTCGGCGATGTCATTTACAAAATAGCCTCCAACACTCTACTCAGCAAATTGGATGCAGTCTATCACAGTGCCATCCGTTTCGTCACCAAAGCCCCATATACTACCCACCAATGCAACCTGTATGCTCTCGTTGGCTGGCCCTTGCTTCATATTCGTCTCCAAACCCACTGGCTCCAGGTCATCTATAAGTCTTTGCTAGGTAAAGCCCCGCCTTATCTCAGCTCACTGGTCAACATAGCAGCACCCACCCGTAGCACGTGCTCCAGCAGGTATATTTCACTGGTCACCCCCAAAGCCAATTCCTCCTTTGGCCGCTTTTCCTTCCAGTTCTCTGCTGCCAATGACTGGAATGAATTGCAAAAATCACTGAAGCTGGAGACTCATATCTCCCTTTAACTTTCAGCATCAGCTATCTGAGCAGCTTATAAATCATTGCACCTGTACATAGCCCATCTGTAAATAGCCCATCCAACTACCTCATCCCCATATTGTTATATATTTTATTTATATTTTTTTGCTCCTTTGCACCCCAGTATCCCTACTTGCACATTCATCTTCTGCACATCTATCACTCCAGTGTTTAAATGCTAAATTGTAATTATTTCGCCACTACGGCTTATTTATTGCCTTACCTCCCTAATCTTACTTCATTTGCACACACTGTATATGTACTTTTCTATTGTGTTTTTGACTGTATGTTTGTTTATTCCATGTGTAACTCTTTGTTGTTGTTTGTGTCGCACTGCTTAGCTTTTCTTATCTTGGCCAGGTCGCAGTTGTAAATGAGAACTTGTTCTCAACTGGCTTACCTGGTTAAATAAAGGTTAAATAAGAAATATGGACAATATACCATGGCTAAGGGCTGACGCAACTCGAGTACCTGGATACAGCCCTTAGCCGTGGTATATTGGTCATATACCACAAACCCCCGAGGTGCCTTATTGCTATTATAAACTGGTTACCAACGTAATTAGAGCAGTAAAAATAAATGTTTCGTCTTACCCGTGATATACTGTCTGATATACCACGGCTGTCAGCCAATCAGCATTCAGGGCTCGAACAACCCAGTTTATAATTGTCAATATTCATAAATGTATCTAAGAAATGTGTATTTGAAATCAAAATACTACTCATATTACAAAGCTTTGTAGTACCTTTAAATTAAAAAAATATATATTATTCATATTTTTGTTTTTCCTTTATTTAACTAGGCAAGTCAGTTAAGAACAAATTCTTATTTACAATGATGGCCAAACCAGGACGACGCTGGGCCAATTGTGCGCAGCCGTATGGGACTCCCAATCACGGCCGGTTGTGATATAGCCTGGAATCGAACCAGGGTGTCGGTAGTGACGCCTCAAGCACTGAGATGCAGTGCCTTAGACCACTGCTACACTCGGGAGAAAAATATTAAATATTATGGAGTCTTAAAGGAGGTAATTCTCAAATATATGTAAACTATCCTACCTCTAAAGGACCCTTCTATAGATAACATTTCTTGAAAATCCCCCAAATCATGGTATTTCTCTTTTCTAGTTTCGTGATGAATCACCCTGCTATAGTATGTAGGCCAACCAGATGAAAGGCAGCTCTAGCGACTGCATGGTAGAGATTAGAATGAAATATATTTTGTACACAAATAATTTACATACCAGCATCTGCCGTTGTTTAGTTGTGCCTTCTTTGTACAGAGAGATAGGCCAATCTGACAGACAGGAACAGAGAGTTCCCAACGGGAACCCGCAGAAACATTCAGAGACACCAATATTTCTCTACATTTCATATCAGATTAAAGTCATATTTTAGTTTGTAATACTAGTAATTTGTCACCAATAATTGTGTACTTTCTCAACTAGTGACTCTCTCTCACTCATCACTACCAAGAGGAATTGAGAGAACAGGGAACAGATAATGATTGTATGGGAACAGAAGTTCCCTTATATTATGGTGATGTGGTGGAAACTGAAAATGTTGACTTAAGTCAGGAACAGAATTGGGATGTTGTGGTTTGGAGGGAGTTGGCTGGGGACTCGTGATACATATTTTGGATAATGTATAGAAGGAGGTCTCAACAATTATACAAAATATATGACCTTTGGAACAGAATTTCAGAATACAAAATAACCTCCACGTTTTCTCTCTGTACTCCCCACCTCTCCCCATTTCACCTCTTCCTTTTCCCCTCTCCACCTCTCCTCTCCTGTGCTGCAGGTCTGCGGGCGTCTCTTTTACTGTCAGTCTTCTTCATGGTGATGGGGGCAGCGCTGCGTAGTGTCCCTGTACCAGACCTACAACTAAAGCGATGGTAACACCCCACACACCCCCTCACACCCAGAGCTGTACTGTATACTCTCTTTATAAAACGGCTTGTTTGGAAGCTGGAAATACTTTCACATACAAAATCATGCCCCATATAGGGCTGTGGTGCTCATTACATTTTGTCTGCCGGTTATTGTCATGTGAAAGACATTGTACAGTAACTCTACCTGTGTTTCTGTCTGAAAGTTGGTTATGTTGCCTTTCATATTTTTGTAATGAACATATGAATTATGCTGAGACAAAAAATAATAATGTTCTCACCATAATTGACCGTTAATTAACATAAACATGTTTAGCATCTCCAGGCCCCCATGCATACAAGCTGCGTACAAGCTGCATACAAGCTGCGTACAAGCTGCGTACAAGCTGCGTACAAGCTGCGTACAAGCTGCGTACAAGCTGCGTACAAGCTGCGTACAAGCTGCGTACAAGCTGCGTACAAGCTGCGTACAAGCTGCGTACAAGCTGCGTACAAGCTGCGTACAAGCTGCGTACAAGCTGCGTACAAGCCACTGATGCGAGCGTTTGGAACATCTACATTTAAAAAAGTCAAATAAATCCATTTAATGTACACCATCACAGTAAATCCATATAATGTATACACTCACAATAAATCAATTTACTGTACAACATCACAATAAATCCATTTAATGTACACCGTTACAATAAATCAATTTAATGTACACGTCACAATAAATCAATTTAATGTACAACGTCACAATAAATCCATTTAATGTACAACGTCACAATAAATCCATTTAATATACACCATCACAATAAATCCATTATTTATTTTAGGCAGGTCTAAAGAAACATTATGATATAAAGAAAAATGGATTTCAGATGAGCAATATATAAGTTGGCCTGATGTATGTTATCTGGCTATGTGCCATGCCATAGGCTCTAGGCTTGCTTTAGCATACAAGATATGCGTATATGTCCCATGCCATTATATTATAAACTGGGTGGTTCGAACCCTGAATACTGATGGCTGAAAGCCGTGGTATATTTAGTCATGTTTTTATTTGGATCCCCATTAGCTAACACCGTAACTCTTGCTAATCTTTCTGGGGTCCAACACCAATTAACAAGACATTACAAACAACCACAAATCAAGACTTCACAAACATTCAACAAGTAGACAATACAGACAATTAAAATACCTGACACGAAATACATTTAACATTCAGTTGATGTTTTATTTCAGTTTTACATTCAGTTGATCTTTTATTTTTTCCTTGAAGGTGGATTTACTTTTTGCCTGAGAAATATGGATTGGTAAAGAGTTCCATTTAGCTATGGCTCTATATAAAACTGTAGATTTAAGGCGATTTGTTCTTGGCTTGGGTTGTCTTAGCTGCCCTGAATTTGCCTGTCTGGTTTGGTGGTTATGCATGTTGCTAGTATGTACTAACTGACCAGAAAAATACTGTTTTTTTATTTATTTTAAATAAAACATTCCTAAAGAAAATCAGAAGACTGGATAGTAATTTGTTTTTAACGTGAAGCCATGAGAGATTCTGATGCATTTGGATGATATTCATACGGATAGAGCAATGAAGAGCTAATCTGGCAGCCATGTTTTGAGCCATTTGGAGCTTTTTTATATCTTTCTTTGCAGCAGATGACCATATACCTGGACAGTACTCTAAGTGTGATAGGACCAGGGATTGACCATATAACTGGACAGTATTCTAAGTGTGATAGGACCAGGGATTGACCATATAACTGGACAGTACTCTAAGTGTGATAGGACCAGGGATTGACCATATAACTGGACAGTACTCTAAGTGTGATAGGACCAGGGATTGACCATATAACCGGACAGTACTCTAAGTGTGATAGAACCAGGGATTGACCATATAACTGGACAGTACTCTGTGTGATAGGACCAGGGATTGACCATATAACCGGACAGTACTCTAAGTGTGATAGGACCAGGGATTGACCATATAACTGGACAGTACTCTAAGTGTGATAGGACCAGGGATTGACCATATAACCGGACATTACTCTAAGTGTGATAGGACCAGGGATTGACCATATAACCGGACAGTACTCTAAGTGTGATAGGACCAGGGATTGACCATATAACTGGACAGTACTCTAAGTGTGATAGGACCAGGGATTGACCATATAACCGGACAGTACTCTAAGTGTGATAGGACCAGGGATTGACCATATAACTGGACAGTACTCTAAGTGTGATAGGACCAGGGATTGACCATATAACTGGACAGTACTCTAAGTGTGATAGGACCAGGGATTGACCATATAACCGGACAGTACTCTAAGTGTGATAGGACCAGGGATTGAATCACCTGATTCAGTGTGCTAGATGTTAAATACTCTGAACATTTTCTTGTAACAGTACTTCCCTTACCCGTCTTAATAACAATATTATCTATGTGTTCTGACCATGATAAAGCTGCGTCCAACATGACGCCTATGTGTTCTGACCATGATAAAGCTGCGTCCAACATGACGCCTATGTGTTCTGACCATGATAAAGCTGCGTCCAATATGACGCCTATGTGTTCTGACCATGATAAAGCTGCGTCCATTATGACGCCTATGTGTTCTGACCATGATAAAGCTGCGTCCAACATGACGCCTATGTGTTCTGACCATGATAAAGCTGCGTCCAATATGACGCCTATGTGTTCTGACCATGAAAAAGCTGCGTCCAACATGACGCCTATTCGTTTTTTTTTTTACAGGCGTTCTATTCATCGACAAATTCAATTGGGGATCATCAGCAAGCATATATCTTCAACCAAATACAATACATTTAGTTTTAGAAATGTTCAACACCAATTTGTTCATATCAACCCACTCAGACCCCATTCTTAGTTCACTGATCAGTACATCTGTTAGCTCATTACATTCTGATGCTGCGCTATACATTGTAGAGTCATCAGCATACATGACCACTCTTGCTTTGTTCATTACTGAAGGTAAATCATTAGTAAATATAGAGTAGAGATGTGGGCCTAGGCAACTTCCTTGAGAGGCAACTTCCTTGAGGAACACTACAGTGTATATCTTTACTGTTTGAAAAGCTACCGTTAAAGAACACTTTTTGCCTTCTGCATAGATAGCTTTCCATCCAGGATAGAGCTGCAGACTTAAAACCATAACATTTGAGTTGACCTAGTAACAGTTCATGATCAATTACATCAAAAGCAGCACTGAAGTCTGGCAACACTGCACCAACTAACTTCCTGTCATCCATACTCTTTAACCAATCATCTGTCATTTGTGCTAAGGCCATACTCGTAGAATGTCCTTCTTTGTATGCATGCTGGAAACCTATTATCAGACCATTTACATGAGAAATAATCCTTAATTTGTACAGATATAATTTACTTAACACACAGGCAGCAAGTTTATAGGATGAGTATTAGGACCAGTGAATGCAGATGTTTAAATCCTTAGGTAGTGGAATAACCTTTGACTCCTTCCAGACTTCTGGGCACACCCCATACATTAAGCACTTAGTAAACTATGAGAGATTGGGGTAGATATTTGGTTAGCTGTGACTCTAAGCAATTTGGCGTCAAGATGATCTGTACCAGGTGACTTGTCATCCGACAGAGACAACAGCATCCTTTCTACCTCTTTCCTTTCTACTGGATGAAATTCAAACATGCATTTCCTCTCCTTCATGATCAAATATTTTATAAGGGTATATTGGAATCATAGCATTCCTCAACTTGTCCACTTTGCCTGTAACATATTCATTAAAGTAGTTTGCGATGTCATGTCATTTTGTCATAAATATACCCTCTGATTCAACAATAGAGGCAGACATGTTTGAATTCCTACCCATAATAGTGTTTTTCCATGTTTTTCCCCCATCAACCTTTACTTCATCAATTTTGCTTTGTTTAGCTTGGTCACTAGATTTCTTAATTTACAATAACTTTGCTTATCAAACAGAGTGGCAGATTTATCTGCTACTTTTTTGGCGTCATAACGTTGAATCATTACATTTCTGAGCTCATCATCAATCCATGGGGCACCGTTTGACCTCACAGTGCATTTCCTCAAAGGGCATGCTTATCAGCTATACTTATACATAATTTCATGAACAAACTTGGTGACATTTCAGGATCATCCTTACTATTGATAGGTTTGGATTTCTGAACTTTAAATGTTATTTATTAGTTGTAATAGAGACCTGAGGGGTGCCATAGACGAGGGACTACACCAGAGGTTAATGGTTAAGCTTGGAATGTACTGAGTGTAGTGATGAATGGGGTCGAGATTAGAGGTAGACCGATTATGATTTTTCAACGCCGATACCGATACCGATTATTGGAGGACCAAAAAAAGACGATACCGATTAATGGGCCGATTTTAAAAAATATAATAAAATAAAAAATATATATTTTTGTTGTTGTAATAATGACAATTACAACAATACTGAATGAACACTTATTTTAACTTAATATAATACATCAATAAAATCAATTTAGCCTCAAATAAATAATGAAACATGTTCAATTTGGTTTAAATAATGCAAAAACAAAGTGTTGGAGAAGAAAGTAAAAGTGCAATATGTGCCATGTAAGAAAGCTAACGTTTAAGTTCCTTGCTCAGAACATGAGGACGTATGAAAGCTGGTGGTTCCTTTTAACATGTCTTCAATATTCCCAGGTAAGAAGTTTTAGGTTGTAGTTATTATAGGAATTATAGGACTATTTCTCTCTATACGATTTGTATTTCATATACCTTTGACTATTGGATGTTCTTATAGGCACTTTAGTATTGCCAGTGTAACAGTATAGCTTCCATCCTGCTCCTCGCCGCTACCTGGGCTCGAACCAGGAACACATCGACAACAGCCACCCTCGAAGCAGCGTTACCCATGCAGAGCAAGGGGAACAACTACTCCAAGTCTCAGAGCGAGTGACGTTTGAAACGCTATTAGCGCGCACCCCGCTAACTAGCTAGCCATTTCACATCGGTTACAACAGCCTAATCTCGGGAGTTGATAGGCTTGAATTCATAAACAGCAGAGCTGCTGGCAAAGCGCACGAAAGTGCTGTTTGAATGAATATGCTTACAAGCCTGCTGGTGCCCACCATCGCTCAGTCAGACTGCTCTATCAAATCATAGACTTAATTATAACAGGTCATTAATATGGTCGAATCCGGAAACTATCATCTCGAAAACAAAACGTTTATTCTTTCAGTGAAATACGGAACAGTTATGTATTTTATCTAACGGGTGGCATCCATGCACAACCTTCAATGTTATGTCATAATTACGTAAAATTCTGGCAAATTAGTTCGCAAGGAGCCAGGTGGCCCAAACTGTTGCATATACCCTGACTCTGCGTGCAATGAACGCAAGAGAAGTGACACAATTTCACCTGGTAAATATTGCCCGCTAACCTGGATTAATTTCAGCTAAATATGCAGGTTTAAAAATATATACTTCTGTGTATTGATTTTAAGAAAGGCATTGATGTTAATGGTTAGGTACATTTTTCGCAAATGCGCTTTTGTTAAATCATCCCCCGTTTGGCGAAGTTGGCTGTCTTTGTTAGGAAGAAATAGTCTTCACACAGTTCGCAACGAGCCAGGCGGTCCAAACTGCTGCATATACCCTGACTCTGTTGCAAGAGAAGTGACACAATTCCCTAGTTAAAAGAAATTCATGTTAGCAGGCAATATTAACTAAATATGCAGGTTTAAAAAATATATACTTGTGTATTGATTTTAAGAAAGGCGTTGATGTTTATGGTTAGGTACACGTTGCAGCAACGACAGTCCTGTTTCGCGAATGCGCACCGCATCGATTATATGCAACGCAGGACACGCTAGATAAACTAGTAATATCATCAACCATGTGTAGTTAACTAGTGATCATGATTGATTGATTGATTGTTTTTTTATAAGATAAGTATAATGCTAGCTAGCAACTTACCATGGCTTCTTACTGCATTCGCGTAACAGGCAGGCTCCTCGTGGAGTGCAATGTAAAGCAGGTGGTTAGAGCATTGGACTAGTTAATCGTAAGGTTGCAAGATTGAATCCCCGAGCTGACAAGGTAAGAATCTGCCGTTCTGCCCCTGAACAAGGCAGTTAACCCACCGTTCCGAGGCCGTCATTGAAAATAAGAATGTGTTCTTAACTGACTTGCCTAGTTAAATAAAGGTGTAAAAAAATAAAAACGGCCAAATCGGTGTCCAAAAATACAGATTTCCGATTGTTATGAAAACTTGAAATCGGCCCTAATTAATCGGCCATTCCGATTAATCGGTCGACCTCTAGTCGAGATCAGGTCAGGTCACGTTAAGGGAGGAAGAAAAGTTTTTATGGCCCGTATCACTTAGTTTCCTGCCTAGCAATAAAGATACAATGTTTGTTCAGATGTGTAGGAGGAGACTCAGCCTATGAGAAAGGGTTAAATATCAGTGCTTGTGTGAATATGTCTTTGTCTAATGCAGCTGTATTGATCCTCTGGGAGAATAAGCTTGGTTTGAGCTTTCATATTGTCCGTAGAGTTTTTACTCTGAGAATTAGAACCTAACACTACACACTTCTAACCATTGCACATTCTTAATCTCATCCACAAATGAGTTCTGATTGAACTCTCTGTAGGACCTTCGGTAGATTACCTTAGGGCCAGCCTTTGGTATTTTAGTTTTCCTAGTGAGTGCAACCAAGTGTATCAGACTGTATGCCACGCATATGACAAAACATATGACAAAACATTTATTTTTACTGCTCTAATCAAGTTGGAAACCAGTTTATAATGACAATAAAGCACCTCAGCGGATTGTGGTATATTGCTGTATCCAAGCACTCCGTGTTGCGTCGTACATAAGAACAGCCCTCAGCTGTGGTTTATAACACACCCCCTCGGGCCTTATTGCTTAATAATGATTTTATAGTACCAAGAATATAATTGAACTTAGCTGAATAAAATAGAAAGGATATTTTTCCCATTCCGGAGCGAGTGTGCATATGAAGTGACTATGTTGAGCGTAAAAGTGACATTTGAAACAGGTCCTATACGCTAGATTTAGAGTTATTTGGAGACTTTAGTTGTGAATGATACAAACCTTAGAATCTCTTAGAAAACAAAACATATATGGGCTGCATGATGTGACTAGGGGCTATTGATGATTTGAGAAAGTCGCAAAAAAGCTTGTTCCTTAGGCTGCACATGCTGTTCTCCCATCAAGTGATAATATTTTCACCCATCAGACTATTCTCAATTTAATCTAGTCTTATCTAATGTGTCAAATTTCCTTTGATTTAGAATGGCCCATTATCAAATGGGTAGGAACAGTGGCAGGGAAAAAATAAGTGTCATCCGTATGCACTCGAACAGCGAATGGAGGCCACTTTCCAG
Source organism: Salvelinus alpinus (assembly GCF_045679555.1). Lineage (NCBI taxonomy): Eukaryota > Metazoa > Chordata > Actinopteri > Salmoniformes > Salmonidae > Salvelinus > Salvelinus alpinus. The sequence goes on along the minus strand of NC_092099.1, from coordinate 54,725,024 downwards.
ACAGTTAGTTTTTCACTCATGCTGGGTAGGCTACTCTGGTTATTTCACTCCTCTCATCAACCACTGTTTGAGAAGCATGCGGCCTCGCTGCGCCACAGGTGATATTCCACCCAAACCCTGTATGCCATTGCCTCTTTAACCCTGTTCCTGCAGCTACCCAGTGCTTCATTTGTGAAATCTGTTTGGGAACATCAAAACATATTTCATTAAACTGTTGACAGCCCCTCTCTCTGCACGCTTGAGAAAGTAATGAAGGGAGGGGAGGAGATAGAAATACACGGTGGTGAGATATTCTGTAGCCAAAGGTAATGTGTTAGCCTATTAATTATGAAAAGATAAAAATACCCTATTACTAGGCTATTCAAAATTAACTACAAATTCACTATAATTGTAGGCTAACTCTGTAAGCCGTCCTGCACAATCAATGAACCAACATTATCGCCTAGGCCTATACAGTTCTCTGCCATGCGTAGTAGGCGTTAGGCTATGTATTGTATAACGGCACAATCATAATTTTATTTCAGGTTTTTGCGGGGGGGCTTGGGCTCATATATGCGTATTGTTAGGCTTTGAAACAACATCCACAACAACCATGTTTCAACCTGCTGTTGAACCTCTAATTGATCATCACAGTGAGGTGAGTTTTAAAATCACAATACTGTTTTGATGATACGTTTTTGATGTGATTTTCAATTGTGTTTGCATTGATGTCAGAGTGGTTAGAAGGACAGAGCCCTGAGTACCAGGCCATTAGGCCTGATGGTTGTTAGCGAGTTGGGTACTACTAACACATGTCCAGAGTGCATAAAAGGAGATTACTGTGACTCAACGGTCACATAGAATTTTACTTCGGTCATGACACATGACTGCCGGTGTGGCAGTAATACGGTCACCGCAACAGCCCTAGACTTACAACTAAGGCGATGGTAACACCCCACACAACCCCTCACACCCAGAGATGTGCTATATACTCTCTTTATAAAACGGGTTGTTTGGAACCTGGTAGTGCTTTCCCAAAATTATGCCCCATATATGTATTATGTTGGAAGATTCTTCCTCTGGAAAAGTCTTATCAAAGGCTCCACAGAAATGTATATACTTATTACAATTACCAATATTGTGAATAGCTATGGTAATTTTCTGGTTTCATGGTGCCCGGTATTGCTTGTAAATTGCAGTTTTAGGGAGGAAAGAAATTACCCATCTAGTCTACCATAGTTTTGATGAATGACAGCATTTATAAATCGCTAGTTTGCCAGTTGCATTGTTGTGTTGCGGTATTGAACTGTCGTATTGAAATAGTTTCTGCTCGCTTTGAATGCCTCACAATAGCAGAGACATTGAATGGGATTGAGGCGCACCATTTCCTTCAAGAGATTAGAATTCTATTTAAAATGTTGAATTGTGTGGATACTTGTTTTCTGTTTCTCTTATCGACTAGGGCTTTCATTCACACTTTTCTTTCTGACATCCTTATTTTTACCAGAATAAAAAATAAAAACCTGTCCTTTCTTCCATCGCTATTTAAAAAAATATAGGCAATATTTCCTCTTTCTAAAACAGTTCCTGTGTGTTTGAAGGAGGCCCAGACGACAAGGTTATCTGAATTACTTTGGTAATTTTATGACCTTCTCTATTGTTAATCTGCCACTTATTTCTTATTAGGCTCCACATTGACTTCAATTCAGGTGATGCATTATGGCTATTTCAATTGAATTCTCTTAAATATAGCACTTTCACCCACTGAATTTATTATGTTAGGTTGCTGATTTGGGGTCCCAAAGAACAGGTAATAAAAACTAGTCGTAGTCTAACTGCACATTTTCTCTGAGTGTGATTGGATCTGTAAAATGAGGACCATTAGTTCAGTTTAATGCAATATTAATACAGACTAAAAATAGTAAAATAAACAGAAAATGATTGGCTCTCATTCTAGGAGGGATACTTAGAAAATTATACTTACGAATGATTCCTCTTTTAAATAAAATAATATTCCACTAATTGAAAGTGTTTGCAGAGAAGTATCAGCTTTTAAATTGCCCCAGGCTGTGTTTACCTCGTCCCAAATCTGTTTTTGCTGCCAGACAGATCTGGGACCAGACTAAGGCTGCACTTAACTGAAAACAACCTCTTCAGTCCTACTCACTAGTCTTCGTTCTCGCTGTAACATTTATGCTTCAGAGGGCAGCTGAGTATGGAACAACAGAATATGTGTGTGTGCGTGCGTGTGTACTATAGACCTGCATAACGCTGACTTGACAGTATACATGTACTTGACCATCCATAAACATTCCAAAATATCTATGCCGTTGGTGTGGACCATTTTACAGTGACTAGGCCTCCTGGCTGAGTAGGGCATATGCTGTTGTACTCTGTCGTGAGAAATACAGGGTCACGTGCCGAGGCATACGCCATCTAACCGTGCCGAGGCATACGCCATCTAACCGTGCCGAGGCATACGCCATCTAACCGTGCCGAGGCATACGCCATCTAACCGTGCCGAGGCATACGCCATCTAACCGTGCCGAGGCATACGCCATCTAACCGTGCCGAGGCATTCGCCATCTAACCGTGCCGAGGCATACGCCATCTAACCGTGCCGAGGCATTCGCCATCTAACCGTGCCGAGGCATACGCCATCTAACCGTGCCGAGGCATACGCCATCTAACCGTGCCGAGGCATACGCCATCTAACCGTGCCGAGGCATACGCCATCTAACCGTGCCGAGGCATACGCCATCTAACCGTGCCGAGGCATACGCCATCTAACCGTGCCGAGGCATTCGCCATCTAACCGTGCCGAGGCATACGCCATCTAACCGTGCCGAGGCATACGCCATCTAACCGTGCCGAGGCATACGCCATCTAACCGTGCCGAGGCATACGCCATCTAACCGTGCCGAGGCATTCGCCATCTAACCGTGCCGAGGCATTTGCCATCTAACCGTGCCGAGGCATTCGCCATCTAACCGTGCCGAGGCATACGCCATCTAACCGTGCCGAGGCATTCGCCATCTAACCGTGCCGAGGCATACGCCATCTAACCGTGCCGAGGCATACGCCATCTAACCGTGCCGAGGCATACGCCATCTAACCGTGCCGAGGCATTCGCCATCTAACCGTGCCGAGGCACTCGCCATCTAACCGTGCCGAGGCACACGCCATCTAACCGTGCCGAGGCACACGCCATCTAACCGTGCCGAGGCATTCGCCATCTAACCGTGCCGAGGCATTCGCCATCTAACCGTGCCGAGGCATACGCCATCTAGAGTCCATGGCCCCCGTTAGATTTTTCCCATTCCGGAGCGAGTGTGCATATGAAGTGACTATGTTGAGCGTAAAAGTGACATTTGAAACAGGTCCTATACGCTAGATTTAGAGTTATTTGGAGACTTTAGTTGTGAATGATACAAACCTTAGAATCTCTTAGAAAACAAAACATATATGGGCTGCATGATGTGACTAGGGGCTATTGATGATTTGAGAAAGTCGCAAAAAAGCTTGTTCCTTAGGCTGCACATGCTGTTCTCCCATCAAGTGATAATATTTTCACCCATCAGACTATTCTCAATTTAATCTAGTCTTATCTAATGTGTCAAATTTCCTTTGATTTAGAATGGCCCATTATCAAATGGGTAGGAACAGTGGCAGGGAAAAAATAAGTGTCATCCGTATGCACTCGAACAGCGAATGGAGGCCACTTTCCAGACAGTTAGTTTTTCACTCATGCTGGGTAGGCTACTCTGGTTATTTCACTCCTCTCATCAACCACTGTTTGAGAAGCATGCGGCCTCGCTGCGCCACAGGTGATATTCCACCCAAACCCTGTATGCCATTGCCTCTTTAACCCTGTTCCTGCAGCTACCCAGTGCTTCATTTGTGAAATCTGTTTGGGAACATCAAAACATATTTCATTAAACTGTTGACAGCCCCTCTCTCTGCACGCTTGAGAAAGTAATGAAGGGAGGGGAGGAGATAGAAATACACGGTGGTGAGATATTCTGTAGCCAAAGGTAATGTGTTAGCCTATTAATTATGAAAAGATAAAAATACCCTATTACTAGGCTATTCAAAATTAACTACAAATTCACTATAATTGTAGGCTAACTCTGTAAGCCGTCCTGCACAATCAATGAACCAACATTATCGCCTAGGCCTATACAGTTCTCTGCCATGCGTAGTAGGCGTTAGGCTATGTATTGTATAACGGCACAATCATAATTTTATTTCAGGTTTTTGCGGGGGGGCTTGGGCTCATATATGCGTATTGTTAGGCTTTGAAACAACATCCACAACAACCATGTTTCAACCTGCTGTTGAACCTCTAATTGATCATCACAGTGAGGTGAGTTTTAAAATCACAATACTGTTTTGATGATACGTTTTTGATGTGATTTTCAATTGTGTTTGCATTGATGTCAGAGTGGTTAGAAGGACAGAGCCCTGAGTACCAGGCCATTAGGCCTGATGGTTGTTAGCGAGTTGGGTACTACTAACACATGTCCAGAGTGCATAAAAGGAGATTACTGTGACTCAACGGTCACATAGAATTTTACTTCGGTCATGACACATGACTGCCGGTGTGGCAGTAATACGGTCACCGCAACAGCCCTAGACTTACAACTAAGGCGATGGTAACACCCCACACAACCCCTCACACCCAGAGATGTGCTATATACTCTCTTTATAAAACGGGTTGTTTGGAACCTGGTAGTGCTTTCCCAAAATTATGCCCCATATATGTATTATGTTGGAAGATTCTTCCTCTGGAAAAGTCTTATCAAAGGCTCCACAGAAATGTATATACTTATTACAATTACCAATATTGTGAATAGCTATGGTAATTTTCTGGTTTCATGGTGCCCGGTATTGCTTGTAAATTGCAGTTTTAGGGAGGAAAGAAATTACCCATCTAGTCTACCATAGTTTTGATGAATGACAGCATTTATAAATCGCTAGTTTGCCAGTTGCATTGTTGTGTTGCGGTATTGAACTGTCGTATTGAAATAGTTTCTGCTCGCTTTGAATGCCTCACAATAGCAGAGACATTGAATGGGATTGAGGCGCACCATTTCCTTCAAGAGATTAGAATTCTATTTAAAATGTTGAATTGTGTGGATACTTGTTTTCTGTTTCTCTTATCGACTAGGGCTTTCATTCACACTTTTCTTTCTGACATCCTTATTTTTACCAGAATAAAAAATAAAAACCTGTCCTTTCTTCCATCGCTATTTAAAAAAATATAGGCAATATTTCCTCTTTCTAAAACAGTTCCTGTGTGTTTGAAGGAGGCCCAGACGACAAGGTTATCTGAATTACTTTGGTAATTTTATGACCTTCTCTATTGTTAATCTGCCACTTATTTCTTATTAGGCTCCACATTGACTTCAATTCAGGTGATGCATTATGGCTATTTCAATTGAATTCTCTTAAATATAGCACTTTCACCCACTGAATTTATTATGTTAGGTTGCTGATTTGGGGTCCCAAAGAACAGGTAATAAAAACTAGTCGTAGTCTAACTGCACATTTTCTCTGAGTGTGATTGGATCTGTAAAATGAGGACCATTAGTTCAGTTTAATGCAATATTAATACAGACTAAAAATAGTAAAATAAACAGAAAATGATTGGCTCTCATTCTAGGAGGGATACTTAGAAAATTATACTTACGAATGATTCCTCTTTTAAATAAAATAATATTCCACTAATTGAAAGTGTTTGCAGAGAAGTATCAGCTTTTAAATTGCCCCAGGCTGTGTTTACCTCGTCCCAAATCTGTTTTTGCTGCCAGACAGATCTGGGACCAGACTAAGGCTGCACTTAACTGAAAACAACCTCTTCAGTCCTACTCACTAGTCTTCGTTCTCGCTGTAACATTTATGCTTCAGAGGGCAGCTGAGTATGGAACAACAGAATATGTGTGTGTGCGTGCGTGTGTACTATAGACCTGCATAACGCTGACTTGACAGTATACATGTACTTGACCATCCATAAACATTCCAAAATATCTATGCCGTTGGTGTGGACCATTTTACAGTGACTAGGCCTCCTGGCTGAGTAGGGCATATGCTGTTGTACTCTGTCGTGAGAAATACAGGGTCACGTGCCGAGGCATACGCCATCTAACCGTGCCGAGGCATACGCCATCTAACCGTGCCGAGGCATACGCCATCTAACCGTGCCGAGGCATACGCCATCTAACCGTGCCGAGGCATACGCCATCTAACCGTGCCGAGGCATACGCCATCTAACCGTGCCGAGGCATACGCCATCTAACCGTGCCGAGGCATTCGCCATCTAACCGTGCCGAGGCATACGCCATCTAACCGTGCCGAGGCATTCGCCATCTAACCGTGCCGAGGCATACGCCATCTAACCGTGCCGAGGCATACGCCATCTAACCGTGCCGAGGCATACGCCATCTAACCGTGCCGAGGCATACGCCATCTAACCGTGCCGAGGCATACGCCATCTAACCGTGCCGAGGCATTCGCCATCTAACCGTGCCGAGGCATACGCCATCTAACCGTGCCGAGGCATACGCCATCTAACCGTGCCGAGGCATACGCCATCTAACCGTGCCGAGGCATACGCCATCTAACCGTGCCGAGGCATTCGCCATCTAACCGTGCCGAGGCATTCGCCATCTAACCGTGCCGAGGCATTCGCCATCTAACCGTGCCGAGGCATACGCCATCTAACCGTGCCGAGGCATTCGCCATCTAACCGTGCCGAGGCATACGCCATCTAACCGTGCCGAGGCATACGCCATCTAACCGTGCCGAGGCATTCGCCATCTAACCGTGCCGAGGCACTCGCCATCTAACCGTGCCGAGGCACACGCCATCTAACCGTGCCGAGGCACACGCCATCTAACCGTGCCGAGGCATTCGCCATCTAACCGTGCCGAGGCATTCGCCATCTAACCGTGCCGAGGCATACGCCATCTAACCGTGCCGAGGCATTCGCCATCTAACCGTGCCGAGGCATACGCCATCTAACCGTGCCGAGGCATTCGCCATCTAACCGTGCCGAGGCATTCGCCATCTAACCGTGCCGAGGCATACGCCATCTAACCGTGCCGAGGCATACGCCATCTAACCGTGCCGAGGCATTCGCCATCTAACCGTGCCGAGGCATTCGCCATCTAACCGTGCCGAGGCATACGCCATCTAACCGTGCCGAGGCATTCGCCATCTAACCGTGCCGAGGCATTCGCCATCTAACCGTGCCGAGGCATACGCCATCTAACGAGAGATGCGGTTGTAGTGCAGGGCGGTTTATTGGAGACAGAGATATATTGCAGGCAGTAAGGATGCCAACACAACAGAACACCTCAGAGTATTCTCTCTGTAGTAAAAGATCCCACCATCCAACTGAGACCCAGACAGCGTTGCTATATGGGGGTGATAAAGTGCCAATACATAAAGGTTTTACACCCATACTATCCAAAGCACTATCCCTGAGAAGGCTGCCTTGCTCGTTCAGTTAATCACAGTTCCTGCGATTACACTATTAAACATCTCTAGGCTATCTGGGACAAACAATTCAAGACAGGCTCCTCAAGCCGAACTCCTGTACTTATTCATGGTTTGTAGTTGTAGTAGTAGAGTAGGAAACAGTTGAAATGTCAGTAAGTGATGCTTTTATGGTCAACGTTAGCCTTTTGTTGGAAGCACACTGGTGATGTAAAAATGTAGATCAAGAGTTAATGTAGCGTAGATTATCAGACCAAACTAGTGGAACTTCATACCATGCCAACCAGAGAACTGGGATGTCCAGGGAACTTTATAGTGCTTGAGCAAGCAGCTTCGGTGTGTTTAAACCATACAAGTGGATTTGTGAAGTCTCTCTTTGGGCTTTACATTTACCTGACCTTTGGGAGTTGGAGCAGATAAGCTGAGGTGACCTTTGACCCTTCCATTGAGCCTTATATGATTCCTTATGATTTTCAGTGCACCGTAAAGCTTTATTGTTTAACAGTTGAGCAGTGCATTAACAGTACCTTGAGAGAACAAAACATTAGGAACACCTGCTCCTTCCATGACAGACTGACCAGGTGAATCCAGGTGAAGTTATGATCCCTTATTGACGGCACTTGTTAAATCCACTTCAATCAGTATAGATGAAGGGGAGGAGACCGGTTAAAGAAGGATTTTTAAGCATTGATACAATTGAGACATGGATTGTGTACATGTGCCATTCAGAGGGTTAATAGGCAAGACAAAATATTTGAGTGCCTTTGAGCAGGGTATGGTAGTAGGTGCCAGGCGCACCGGTTTGTGTCAAGAACAGCAACACTGCTGGGTTTTTCACGCTCAACAATTTGCCGTGTGTATCAAGAATGGTTCACCACCCAAAGGCATCTAGCGAACTTGACACAACTGTGGGAAGCATTGGAGTCAACATGGGCCAGCGTCCCTGTGGAACGCTTTTGACGTCTTGTAGAGTCCATGGCCCCCGACGAATTGAGGCTGTTCTGAGGGCAAAAGGGGGTGCAACTCAATATTAGGAAGTGGTTCCTAATCTTTTGTACACTCGGTGTATATTATCCCTCCATAAACAGTTCCCAAAGTCACCAGCAGGTGTCAGTCATTGCATTGTGTGTTATTTTGCTGCACACAGGTCTATTAAATCAAATAACATTTTATTTGTCACATGCTTCGTAAACAATAGGTGTAGACTAACAGTGAAATGCTTACTTACAGGTCCTTTTCCAACAATGCAGAATTAAAGATAATGCAAAAAATATATTAAAAAAATAGTAATAGTGACACTAGGAATAAATAAATATACAGTGAATAACGAATAACAATAACGAGCAAAAATAGCATGGCTATATACAGAAATTACCAATACCGAGTCGAAGTGCAGGGAGTACGAGGTAATTTAGGTAGCTATGTGTACATATAGGTAGGGGTAATGTGACTAGGCAACAGGATAGATAATAGACAGAGCTGTAGCAGCAGTGTATGTGGTGAGCGTAAAAGTGTGTGTGTGTGTGTGTGTGTGTGTGTGTGTGTGTGTGTGTGTGTGTGTGTGTGTGTGTGTGTGTGTGTGTGTGTGTGTGTGTGTGTTGGGTGTCAGTGTAAGTATGTGTGAGTGTGTGGGTAGACTACAGTGTGTTTGCATAGAGTCAGTGAAAGAGAGTTAATGCAAAAAGGGGTCAATGCAGGTAGTCTGGGTAGCCGTTTGATTAGCTATTTAGCAGTCTTGTTTAGCAGTCTTATGGCTTGGTGGTGGAAGCTGTTTAGGGGTCCTGTTGGGTCTAGACTTGGTGTATTGGTACCGCTTGCCGTGCGCTGACAGAGAGTCTATGACTTGGGTGGCTGGAGTGTTTAAAAACATGTTGGATCTTCCTCTAACACAGCCTGATATAGAGGTCCTGGATGGCAGGGAGCTCGTCTCCAGTGATGTACTGGGCCGCACTCACCACCAATGTTCCCTCAAAATTATTGGGGCACTTAGCAAATTTTTAGGTCTTATTAGTGGAAACTTGAATGTTGTGAGAATTTTGCGCAACTTCCGGCGCACGTTTACAATGAACACTGAGGCTGTAGCCTTACAGTTTTAGATAGTAGTCAATAGGCTATTGTGGCTATTTGAGTATGTTGGCCTACCAACAAAACCAATGGAGCACAACCCATAAAAAATGTTCACATGGAAATAGCTTTTGATTTCTATGATATAGCCTACAGTAGCCTATATGTGGTGTTCAATGCAGGCCTACATTGCATGAGACTTTTAAAACCGTTTTTACATTATGAAGGGCTTGACATTAATTAAGGATTTTTTACTTGGTCTGTAACACCATGGGTCAAATAGGTGACTGTACATTGCACCAGGGGCGCAACTTTGGTTTTATAAGTGGGGGGGACATCAATTCTTTTTTTTTAACCAGTCGGATAAACACTTCACAGCTTACCCGACTGCTCGTAGACGTCCGCATGATCCTAAAGCACATCGTTGCCTCGTTTTGTATCACATTCCAATGATAAAACTGGGTGGGACAAAAATACAATTTCAGAATGTGGGGGAATGTCCCCAGTGAAAGTTGCACTCCTGCATTGTGTTGTATGATGCAAGAAACCACTTTCCAAAATATAATGTATTACTATAGAGAGAATTAGACACTGTAGGCTCTCCTTTCTGCATATAGGCTTGAATATGCTAATAAGCCAGTCTCAAAATACAACACTGCCACTTTTTACTAAGACACAAGCTTTTTAGCTGACTGTCTTTTCAAAGGCAGCTTGAAATGTAGCCTACATGTTTTGTGCTCTTGCTGAACTATACTTATCTATAAATGGGCTAATAACTCGCTAACTATCAAAGATTATCAACAAATGTGCACACTGGGCGCATTCACTGGCGGGTGATTGAAAGACCGCTTGTGGGCTACCCCCGCCAATAGAATTCTACTCCGTTGCGCTCAGGATCTGCCTACAACAAAATCAAGACTCAATCTTGGAAAGTTAGATTTGTTTTAGTTTGTTGCATTGAAAAGGGCTGGTATAATGTTGATTATTTTTATGAAATAAAACTTCTATATAGTGCAAACTAATGGGGCGAACTCAGTGAAGTTCAATCTCTTGCGTTTCTGCACGGCCTGGATTCTCTTCTGCGAGGCAGTCCTGGAGGAGGTTTTCATATGAACCAAGGAGGAGGGCAGATGAGAACAGCAGGCCAGCGGAGCACTTAGAACAGCAGCAGTCAGGGGCAACTGGTAGGAAGAGGATGATTTAGGTGACCCAAAACAGCTTTGAGGGAACATTGCTCACCACCAGTGGTGGAAAAAGTATGCAGTTGTGATACTTGAGTAAAAGTATAGATGCCTTAATAGAAAGTTACTCAAGTAAAAGTAAAAGTCACCCAGTAAAATACAACTTGAGTAAAAGTATTTGGTTCTAAATATACTTAAGTATCAAATTCCTTATATTAAGCAAAGCAGACGGCACCATTTTCATGTTTAAAACATTTACGGATAGCCAGGGACAGACTCCAACACTCAGACATCATTTGCAAATTATGCATTTGTGTTTTGTGAGTTCCCAGATCAGAAGCAGTAGGGATAACCACGTGTTCTCTTGATAAGTGCATGAATTGGACCATTTTCCTGTCCTACTAAGCATTCAAAATGTAACGAGTACTTTTGGGTGTAAGGGATGTATGGAGTAAAAAGTACATTTATTTTCTTTAGGAATGTAGTGAAGTAAAAGTTTTCAATTTTTTTTATAGTAAAGTACAGATACCAAAAAAAACTACTAAAGTACTACTTTAAAGTATTTTTACTTGAGTACTTTACATTACTGCTCACCACCCTGCTGAGTTAAAGTTCTGAGACATGGGGTTTGTGTTATTGTCAACCTATACTGCTGCTGTGTATGTGTCTCACACATATACATACTGTATGTAATTTACATATCTCTTTCCAGAGTGTGGGTGCTAGGCTTGTGATTGTAATTTAGATGTAGGCTAGCGCGTTTAATCTTGAATCTTGTTCTGGAGGCAGCTCTGCAGAGTGGTCACTAGCTGGCATAGCCACGAAGTCATTTTTTACAATATAGCCAATTTTGACTTTGCAGCTGGCCTATCTAAGGGGAAATCACTCATGTCTGCCTCCAGGACAAGACTCATGACAATAAACGTCAACCTGTGATTTAGATACAATAAGCCCAATTGGCTACTGATCTGATTTGGAATAGCACTTTGTGGAGATGAGCAGGAGAGGAGCTGAGAGGGAGGGGAGGAGAGCAGCTGAGAGGAGAGGAGATAAACTTAGAGGAGAGGACTAGAGGAGAGAAGAGAAGCTGAGGAGTTCAAGGGCATTGCAGGCAGCGATCAAACGGAGAAGGATGGCTGTGCTGTAAGGGAGAAGGATGGCTGTGCTGTAAGGGAGAAGGATGGCTGTGCTGTAAGGGAGAAGGATGGCTGTGCTGTAAGGGAGAAGGATGGTTGCAGTTAGCTTGATTTAGGAACAGGAGGGATCCATTGACAGCATGTACTAGATGTTATTTTTAAAGGAGGGAGAACCATCGTTTCATGTTCGATTGGCATCTTTTTTAACCATATGCTCTGGAGGGTAAACGTTGTTCAGTTTGGAGCTCATATCTGAGAATCAAAGGGAGTGAGTTGTGAGATTGAAACACCTTCCTGTTGTCAGAGCTATTCTCTAGTCTAGTTCAGGGGAAAATACCCAAGGAGAATCTGTGAGTCAGTCAGAATATCTGAAAAGAGGCCAGGGCAGGAGACATTACACTGGTCACTGATTAAACAGAGGTCAGAGCAGAGCAACATTGATGATACCTCTCGAATCAAAGCAGGTTAAGGTAGCTGTTGGAAAGCCAATTAATCTTAATTTTTGCAATTATTTTCATATATTGAAAGCAGTAACTCCCTTCAATGTACTCTGAACATTTCATGACTCTAGGATCAAGAAAATATGTTAAAAATAGCCTGTGACGTTTCAAAATGGTATGTTATTGGCAAAATGTGGCAGTTTTTTTTTCTGTTTTGGAGATAAAAGGTTTTCATCAGACAGCGATGTTATGCTCTTCAGTTAGACAAATGTATACAAATACATAGAACACTGATGAAAAGCTCCCTCTCTCTTAGAGATCTCTTAATTTCTCATTGATTGGCCACACACACACTCACACACACACACATATACATACGCACAGCCATGACCCATTGTGCCAATGATACTGCCATGGCTTCTCTGATTGTGCCATCCTCTGACATGTTAGATTGGAGTGGGTATCCGGCAGTGGCAGTAGTATTACCTCTGTCACACTATGACAGGTTAAGAGACATGAGCATATTGTATATCTAACTGACTGACTTTCTTCCTCGCTGGGCTGGCTTGGTCTCAGAGCAATGAGATTCTCTCTGACAGGGTTCATCAATACACATTAAGTTAATCATCTCTCGTAGAACGACCGCTCTCCCTCCCGTCCTCCTCTCTTCCACTCCTCTTCTCCTCCTCCCTCCACTCTTCCACACCCCAGAATCATCAGGCATGAATTGATTAATCCTCCCTTTATCTGAGAATTTGATTAGCAGTCTCCTGTCTCCTCCATCTATCTGAAGACCTTTATATTATGTTGATTGCTTCAGTTGAGGCCGAGGTCACATTTCATATTAGGTCACATTTCATATTAGGCCACACAGTGATAAGGTCACACAGATGGTATTTAGAAGGTTTATCCCTTGAGACTGAATGATCTCGATCAGAATCGTTCAGATATCCATGCATCAAATCTAGTGTGTTAAATCAGATATCATGTCTAATGAAAATTATTATCAGTTAGATACAGTACTCGTAGTCTTGTACCGATCACCATTGATTGAGGATTTGGAATTCTTCAAGGGTCAGTTTTCAGGATGGGATGACATCAAGTATAGTGGATGGAACATAGATCTTTGGAACAGCGGGCACCATAAATAATTTCATAATTTTGATAATTCTGTTTGGCTTTATTAATGGAATGAGTGATCACAGCGCGAGAGGGAGAGAAAGAGTGGGAGAGAGACGGGGGAGGGGGGCGAGATGGAGAGCGAGTGGAGGAGGGAGAGAAATGGGAGGAAGGTGGAACGTGGAGGGAGAGGAGAGAGGGAGGGAGGGAGGGAGAGAGACCAATGAGAAGTGAGGGAGACTGTTTTAGTGTAGAAGACAGGGGGTTAAGAGTTGTTTGAGAAGATCTCAGGAGGAGGTAAGGGATAATGACACTTCCATCAATCTGCCTTGTCAGCATTGGCGGCTCTGTTATCTGCCATGAGCTGCTCTTGTTTGAGCTGTTTTGGTTTGCGCTGCTCTGGTTTGAACTGTCCAGGCAGACGGTGGCAGACTGTCTGAGAGTTGCTCGTTTTCCTCTATCTGTATCCACTTCTCTCTCTTTTTCTAAGCTCAATCCGTCTCACACTGCTGTGTGATCTCAGACAGGGCAGACTGAACCTTGTCTTTACAGAGCTGAGCTCACAGACAATTAATCAGCACAGCAGTGTTCTGTTCTCCCTGGCCACAGACCTCAGACACACTGGGCTGGCACAGGGGACAGAGTTACTGAACATTAAGGAGGAAATGTGGGACCACTTATTGTATGTTCATAAATCATCTAATGATGTTTTCTATCATTCTGAATGAAAAATATTGAGAGCTTATCACATGTGCAAGCCATGTACAATAACGTTTATCTGGTTCCACTGTTTGCCTTGTCTGTATGCATGATGTGACATTAATGTTTCATGTTTCTCCCTGTCCTCTCCTCTCTGCAGGTTAATACACGGTGGTCAGCTGTTGAATGGTTTGGCCGGACCAACAATAATGAGCGCTGGACCCCTCCTCTCCACCACATGGTTCGCTCCAGACCAAAGAGCCACGGCCACCGCTGTCGCCTCATTGGTCAGCTATCTGGGGGCGGCGTGCTCCTTCATCGTCGGCCCGCTGCTTGTGCCCGCCCCTAACGACACCACCCGTGTCATGGTGGCCCGAGCTGTTGTCTCGACAGACACCCAGATCAATCACATACGAGACAGGATTCAGCTGGTTTTGTATGCAGGTACAGATGTTATGTCTTATGTAGCTGTTATAAAGGGTTTATGAATGCGTACATAAGGGGGCGTGCAGTAAAGTGTTACCCAGATACACAAGACAGGATCCAACTGGTTGTGTATGCAGACAGCTACTGCCAAACAGAAAGAAATGCTGTCGCTACCTTGCATTCAAACCAAGGTGCATGAACACTGGCGCAATGTGCATACTGAAGATGGGAAGATATTCAGTACAATATCCTACAAAGAGTCGTATGTATGTATGTATGTAGGTAGGTACTGACAGCAGCACAGACAGTCAGTCAGTCGGTCATCATTACCCTTCAGGAATCAATAACACACCATCTCTGGTCTGGATCTTGTCTAGGGAGAGATTCAAAGTGATCTGACTCTCTCATCACACGAATACCAGTCTCAAACGTTTCAACAATGTACTATTCAGAACAGAACGGGCTGCCATAAAAAGATGGGGGCTTGGACTGGTCTGCTTAACTGATTCAGAAAATTAAAGCATTTAATGAAATAAAAATATATTATCCGCCCACAATGGTACATTGAAGCTATGGCTTTGTGTTAACCTAAGGGCGTATTCATATTACATTTAAAAGCACAAAACAGACACATTTTCTGAACCGAGCTCTTTAGAGGTCATAGGGAAATTAATTTAAAGTCAGAAAGCATTTAGAGGGAATTACATTCCTTGATGTTTTCCTTCTGCTTCTCTGAGGAGAATACATTCTACACCTCCATACACACACTACAGAAAAGCAGCAGCCAACCCTTGTGCCAAATGAAAAGGCTGATGTCTTTTTTGTGTTGAAAAAACTAATGTGAGCCATGTTGCTCTAGCCAGCCAGTAAAAATGCAGCTGCTGTCCAACCAATCTGCACATTATGACAAGAAAAAACATGATTCATGATTCTGGTGGTACTTTTTGGGAAATAGATTGTCTGAAAATGCTATAGCTTTTCCAAGAGAGATGTGTCCGATTCGGTTGCCCATGCCAAGCCATGCCAGGCCAGGCCCAGTGAAAAGGGTTGGGGGATTTAGTAGCTTGTTTGGAAGCCAGGGCCGTGAAGGCAGGCTAACAGAGAGAGTATCAGAGCCCTCTACATTGTCTGCCAGCTGGATAATCTAGTCCCAGGGACATCTCTCTGATAAACCGCTGCTCTCTTAATTGACTGCTCCGGACATCGTCAACACAGCAGGTCTGTATGTCCTCAGGTTCTGTGCTCTGCTGTCCTGTTCTGTTCCATCTAAACGTAGGGTGGAATCAGAGACATATACATGTACAGTTGAAGTCAGAAGTTTACATACACCTTAGTCAACCACATTTAAACTCAGATTTTCACAATTCCTGACATTTAATCCTAGTAGAAATTCCCTGTCTTAGATCAGTTAGGATCACAACTTTATTTTAAGAATGTGAAATGTCAGAATAATAGTTGAGAAGTATTTATTTCAGCTTTTATTTCTTTCATCACATTCCCAGTGGGTCAGAAGTTTACGTACACTCAATTAGTATTTGGTAGCATTGCCTTTAAATTGTTTAACTTGGGTCAAACATTTTGGGTAGCCTTCCACAAGCTTCCCACAATAAGTTGGGTGAATTTTGGCCCATTCCTTCTGACAGAATTGGTGTAACTGAGTCAGGTTTGTCGGCCTCCTTGCTCGCACACACTTTTTCAGTTCTCCACACAAATTTTCTATAGGATTAAGGTCAGGGCTTTGTGATGGCCACTCCAATACCTTGACTTTGTTGTCCTTAAGCCATTTTGCCACAACTTTGGAAGTTTGCTTGGGGCCATTTTCCATTTGGAATACCCATTTGCGACCAAGCTTTAACTTCCTGACTGATGTCTTGAGATGTTGCTTCAATAAATGCACATCATTTTCCTGCCTCATGATGCCATCTATTTTGTGAAGTGCACCAGTCCCTCCTGCAGCAAAGCACCCCCATGTTTGATGCTGCCACCCCCGTGCTTCACGGTTGGGATGGTGTTCTTCGGCTTGCAAGCTTCCCCCTTTTCCCTCCAAACATAATGATGGTCATTATGGCCAAACAGTTCTATTTTTGTTTCATCAGACCAGAGGACATTTCTCCAAAAAGTACGATCTTTGTCCCCATGTGCAGTTGCAAACCGTAGTCTGGCTTTTTTATGGGGGTTTTGGAGCAGTGGCTTCTTCCTTGCTGAGCGGCCTTTCAGGTTATGTTGATATATGACTCGTTTTACTGTGAATATAGACACTTTTGTACCCGTTTCCTCGAGCATCTTCACAAGGTCCTTTGCTGTTGTTCTGGGATTGATTTGCACTTTTCGCACCAAAGTACTTTCATCTCTAGGAGACAGAACGCGTCTCCTTCCTGAGCAGTATGACGGCTGCGTGGTCCCATGGTGTTTTTACTTGCCTACTATTGATTGTACAGATGAACGTGGTACCTTCAGGCATTTGGAAATTGCTCCCAAGGATGAACCAGACTTGTGGAGGTCTACAATTCTTTTTCTGAGGTCTTGACTGATTTCTTTTGATTTTCCCATGATGTCAAGCAAAGAGGCACTGAGTTTGAAGGTAAGCCTTGAAATACATCCACAGGTACACCTCCAATTGACTCAAATTATGTCAATTACCCTATCAGAAGCTTCTAAAGCCATGACATAATTTTCTGGAATTTTCCAAGCTGTTTAAGGGCACAGTCAACTTAGTGTATGTAAACTTCTGACCCACTGGAATTGTGGTACAGTGAATTATAAGTGAAATAATCTGTCTGTAAACAACTGTTGGAACAATTACTTGTCATGCACAAAGTAGATGTCCTAACCGTCTTGCCAAAACTATAGTTTGTTAACAAGAAATTTGTGGAGTGGTTGACATACGAGTTTTAATAACTCCAACCTCAGTGTATGTAGACTTCCGACGTCAACTGTAGCTCTGCGTGGAATGGGTTTGTTACTGACTCATTGACTGAGTTCAGGTCATTAGGAGGCTAATAATAACCCTTTTCTTTAACCTTAAGGTTAATAACCCACTGATTTTTCTTTCTCCCTCCTGCCATATAGAGTTTGGTATGGTGGCGGTGCTGTTTGCTGCGGTGCTGTTCTACTTCCCCTCCCGGCCCCCCATACCCCCCAGTGTAGCCGCTGCCAGCCAGAGACTCCGCTACAGCAGCAGCATCTGCAGACTACTCAGGTATGTGCTGTCTGCTCCTTTGACATCATCACACACCAACACTAAAAGCAGGAATTCATATTACTTTACTTTACTGACAGGCAATGCATCGTACAGCAATGTAGAACGCATATTGATGTTGTTTTACAAAACCACTCTGAATAGAGCAGCATGGTAAGAGCACATGTCATGAACCTGAATCAATGGAGTGATCTGCAATTAAGTTGTATGATGCCTTCAATCACATTTATTTATAAAGCCCTTTTTACATCAGCAGATGTCACAAAGTGCTATACAGAAACCCAGCCTAAAACCCCAAACAGCAAGCAATGCAGATGTAGAAGCACAGTGGCTATGAAAACTTCCCTAGAAAGGCAGGAACCTAGGACGAAACCTAGATAGGAACC
This sequence comes from Salvelinus alpinus, assembly GCF_045679555.1. Lineage (NCBI taxonomy): Eukaryota > Metazoa > Chordata > Actinopteri > Salmoniformes > Salmonidae > Salvelinus > Salvelinus alpinus. The sequence goes on along the minus strand of NC_092099.1, from coordinate 54,706,895 downwards.
AGGCTTTGAAGGGTGGTCAGTCCTCTTCTGGCTGTGCAGGGTGGAGATTATGTACATGGCCATTAAGGCCAGATTGTTCTTCAAGATGCCTTGAAATTATTTGGCCTTTATCACAATTGTCATGAAAGAGCCTGAGGTTGGTGTGTCCTCTTTGTTGCCTCTCAACAGGCCTTTTCCTGTTTTAACTTTGAGATGAGGAAGGAATTAATCGGTCGGTGTGAGTAGTGGTGATAGAGAATCTTAATGAAGGGGTCTTGTTGCTCTGCCGCTTGCCATCTGTTTGGGCCGCTAGTTAATGTGCATCAAAGACACATCATCTCTCCCCCTAGATTAATTACACTGCCTTAAGGTGCCCCTGGCATTCCCCTGGCATTCCCCTGGCATTCCCCAGGCATTCCCCAGGCATTCCACTGGCCATTCTTAATAAATAGATCAGAATCGTCATCTCCTCATCCATACACAGCCAGGGTCTTCTGGAGTCCATGGTCCTGTAACATACTGTACTCATACAGCCAGGGTCCTCTGGAGTCTGGGGTCCTGTAACATACTGTACTCATACAGCCAGGGTCCTCTGGAGTCCATGGTCCTGTAACATACTGTACTCATACAGCCATGGTCCTCTGGAGTCCATGGTCCTGTAACATACTGTACTCATACAGCCAGGGTCCTCTGGAGTCCATGGTCCTGTAACATACTGTACTCATACAGCCAGGGTCCTCTGGAGTCCATGGTCCTGTAACATACTGTACTCATACAGCCAGGGTCCTCTGGAGTCCATGGTCCTGTAACATACTGTACTCATACAGCCAGGGTCTTCTGGAGTCTGGGGTCCTGTAACATACTGTACTCATACAGCCATGGTCCTCTGGAGTCCATGGTCCTGTAACACACTATACTCATACAGCCATGGTCCTCTGGAGTCTGGGGTCCTGTACTCATACAGCCATGGTCCTCGGGAGTCCATGGTCCTGTAACATACTGTACTCATACAGCCAGGGTCCTCTGGAGTCTGGGGTCCTGTAACATACTGTACTCATACAGCCATGGTCTTCTGGAGTCTGGGGTCCTGTAACATACTGTACTCATACAGCCAGGGTCCTCTGGAGTCCATGGTCCTGTAACACACTGTACTCATACAGCCAGGGTCCTCTGGAGTCTGGGGTCCTGTACTCATACAGCCATGGTCCTCTGGAGTCTGGGGTCCTGTAACACACTGTACTCATACAGCCAGGGTCTTCTGGAGTCCATGGTCCTGTAACATACTGTACTCATACAGCCAGGGTTCTCTGGAGTCTGGGGTCCTGTACTCATACAGCCATGGTCCTGTGGAGTCTGGGGTACTCATACAGCCATGGTCCTCTGGAGTCCATGGTCCTGTAACATACTGTACTCATACAGCCAGGGTCTTCTGGAGTCCATGGTCCTGTAACATACTGTACTCATACAGCCAGGGTCCTCTGGAGTCTGGGGTCCTGTAACATACTGTACTCATACAGCCATGGTCCTCTGGAGTCTGGGGTCCTGTAACATACTGTACTCATACAGCCAGGGTCCTCTGGGGTCATGTAACATACTCATACAGCATTCAGAATGCACTGTCCTCCTAGCCTTGCATCACACACACTGAGAGCTGGGGGAAATGGTGCTGTTTTTGGATGGGAGCTAGAGCACTCATTGCCATCCGCGGATTCTGTTCCTGTGGTGTGTATCCTGTCTGGTTGTGGTGGAATGGAATGGGCCGAGGAATGATGGCCTGTGGGTTGTGGGACTGGGATGAAGCGCTGGGCCGTGGACAGCCAGTGAGAAAGCGGGTTGGCTGCTTGGCTCTCTGTAACTCCCTACAGTCAGCCCCTCCAGCCAGGCAGATCTCTCTTTCTCTCTCTTGCTCTCCCTCTCTCTCTTTCTGTCTCTAGTTCTTACTGACTCTCACCGATGATAAACAATAACAAACTAAGCTGCTAAGCACAGAGCTTCAAGAGAGGTCATAAACCCAGTGTACACACTGTCTGACACACACACACACACACACACACACACACACACACACTTTGTCTGGACTGTCCCATTGGGACTGTAATGCGATCTGGAGTCCCACTGATAAGCAGCCTTCCAGCTGCCAGTCTGAACTGTATCACACTCAAGCAGCATCAATGGCTGTCTGGCTGCTGGGAGTTCTACTGTACAGAAGGATTGTGGACAGAAGGAAGGGAAAAATTGGGCCCTGAATATCTAAGTTCCACTCGTCAAAGAAAGATGGACCTGGGTTAGCAGCAACATTCTGTTTTCTAAAGTTTGCTAGGTTTTCTAAGCCAGTATCCTAAGCCACCATTTGTGCCCCTTCCTTCCATTTTGTTGCTGTGCCAGACAGAGAGAGTTTGAACCGTAGTAAATGACAAGTTCGCCCAGCCGTTCCCTTCCGCTGCAGAGCCTAATCAGAACACAGGTCTGGTCAAAAGTAGTGCACTATATAGGGAATAGGGTGCCATTTGGGACGTTATCCAGCTCTCCACACATTTAGAAAGGTTATCAGTACTACGTGACCACTGCTCTGAGAATAGTAATGATGTTAGCTAGCAGCATTGATGAAGGTCCCATTATTACAATAACAGTCATTTTGCCTGGGAACGTTTTCTCCTGCTCATTCTGATGCATTGAACTCCAGCCAAGACCTGTCAAGGACAAATGGCACTTAGCTGATGATGCCGCTGGCTTCATGGCTCCCTGGAATATTTCACCCTCCACAGGCCGGCCCTGTGCTGTGCTTACTTAGTCTGTGTCCCAAATAGCACCCTATTACATGTATTAAAACTTTTGACCAGAGCCCTATGGGCTATAAAGTGCACTACATGGGGCATAGGGTGCCATTTGGGACAGCCTTTCTATACAGTGATCTAACTAAGCTGTGGGATGGGAAAAGGTGCTGTTATTGATTCCTGCCATCACAGCAGAGATAGAGAGAGCGTTCCATCAACACACTTTTACGAGTCCGTCTCTCTCGACTCTCAACTCCTCCAAGGCCAGGTAGTCGAGTACCACAGGACAGGGTACTGGGTGGAAAACATCATGGAAAACTCCCTCCAGCCAATGCTTACACCAATCCAATTCTTTTAAATCCATGATCGGTCCGTTTTCACAAAGTAGGAGTGCTGATCTGTTGATCAGTGTTGATCAGCTCAACCTCATTGATTATAATGAATGAACAGGGGTACTTGATCCTCAGCATTCCTACTCTTGATACGTACAGCCCCTAGTCGACTTCCCTGTCCGTCTCTCTCCTTAGAGTTAGTTTATGCCTGTTCCGTCTCAGCACGGACTAATAGCTAATCAAGTGAGAGGAGTAAGAGTGCCAGCCCTTCATGGTTTATGAGCATTTCTACAAATGTCTCTCTAATCATCAGGCCAGTGCATCCAGGAGTCTGTGTGTGTGTGTGTGTGTCTGAACACAGAGCGGAGACTCTCGCTAACAGAGGAGCCCCCCATTCCCCAGTCTCACCTAGCTGCTAACACTGTCTGTCTGGCACCACTCCAATCACTCTATGACCAATTACAATCAACCATAAGACCCTGTCCCCACTGCGTCTCCGCGCCGCTGATTTAATTTGGGAACTATCACTTCACCCGCCTAACAGCACCATTAAATCACCAGGCGTCTAGGCTGACAGTGACAGCAGCCGTCATGGAAGGGGAAATCTGTCTCTCTGAGGAGGATTGTTTTTGTTTCCCTAACGTCCGTTCACTACGGACAGCAGCCGTTTACTCATGCATTTGTTTGTTTCCATTGATATGCCAGCGGCGTCCCGTGTGTATGGTGGAGGGGCATCTGGTGAATTCTTAAGGCCTTCCTCATCCTCAGGGGGAGATCAAAAACAACCCTGAGGAAAATAACCACCCTCTCTGTGGTTTGTCAGTGTTTACAAAGACTGACAGAACTGGCCAAAGTCCCATTGATATGACCAACCCCTTACAACAGTTTATATTAAAGACCCTCAGTCTCTTATGTCTCTCCTCTCAGGCTGTTAGCCAGTGAAAGAGCACACAAGATTAGGTTCTGTTTCCGTAACGTAGGTATCTCACTTAGTTGGCCCTGGTCCTAACCGATACACTCTCATCATTTCTGACTGCATAGCATCCAGCCATAATGTTCTCACAACCATGAATTACAGCAGGTGGTAAATGTGTCCGTTGTAGACTCAGAGAGGAAGCAGGGCCGGGGAATTGATTCAGATGCGATTGGCGTAATCCACTCAATTAGCAGAAAGCCATAATCTTCCTTCCAGGGATCTTTGAGTCACAGAACAATCAGAGGAAATCATTGTCTCAGATCAACATCTCAGATGAAATGACTTTGTTTGACATGCTACTATTTCCAAACCCATTTGTACAAGTAAATCCGTGATTAAGTAGGTGTCTGTGTGTCTGTGTGTCTGTGTGTCTGTGTATGTGGTTGGTGTCACCACATGAAAGGATCCCGGTTCTCCATTTGTCGATTCCATTTCTTAGCTGCTCTCCCCCGTATTCAAACCTCATCTTGGAGCTAGTATTGCCAGCCTGTCAAGCAGCTCTTCTCATCTCTTCCTGGTTCATGGCCAGGTGTTTATCTCTCTGTCACCACATTGTGATGTGGGATAGATCGTGCCTGACAGTCAGAGATGCTGTGTGGTGCTAGCTGACAGGATAGGAAAGCAAGAGGCTGTCTGGTGGCACGTCTCAACACATTATCAACCAGAGAGAAGGAAGGGGACGGATGGGGCTTTGCTCTGTATTGTCTCAGACACAGACATATGTATTCCTGTCATGCACACGGGTTATAGATCGTTTTTCTTTCCCCAGAGATTACCCTTCATTCATCACCAAATGTAAAAGTTTTGAGTTAAACGTTTAGTTTGTCATGATGACTCATAATGGAATTAAATGGGACTTTGCTAGCTTGTGATAGTGTAGGACTTTACTAGGCAGTGATACTGTAGGACTTTACTAGGCAGTGATACTGTAGGACTTTACTAGGTTGTGATACTGTAAGACTTTACTAGGCAGTGATACTGTAGGACTTTACTAGGTTGTGATACTGTAGGACTTTACTAGGTTGTGATACTGTAGGACTTTACTAGGTTGTGATAATGTAGGACTTTACTAGGCAGTGATACTGTAGGACTTTCCTAGGTTGTGATACTGTAGGACTTATCTAGGCAGTGATACTGTAGGACTTCTCTAGGCAGTGATACTGTATGACTTTACTAGGCAGTGATACTGTAGGACTTCTCTAGGCAGTGATACTGTGTGACCTTACTAGGCAGTGATACTGTAGGACTTCTCTAGGCAGTGATACTGTATGACTTTACTAGGCAGTGATACTGTAGGACTTCTCTAGGCAGTGATACTGTAGGACTTCTCTAGGCAGTGATACTGTGTGACTTTACTAGGCAGTGATACTGTAGGACTTCTCTAGGCAGTGATACTGTAGGACTTCTCTAGGCAGTGATACTGTAGGACTTCTCTAGGCAGTGATACTGTAGGACTTCTCTAGGCAGTGATACTGTGTGACTTTACTAGGCAGTGATACTGCAGGACTTCTCTAGGCAGTGATACTGTAGGACTTCTCTAGGCAGTGATACTGTAGGACTTCTCTAGGCAGTGATACTGTAGGACTTCTCTAGGCAGTGATACTGTAGGACTTCTCTAGGCAGTGGACTTGCTGCTAAAACGCCTTTGTTTCTCTCTCTCTCTCTTGCCCTCCAGTAATTTCCGGTTCCTGATGATAGCGTTGGCCTACGCGGTGCCTACAGGAGTGGTGGCAGGCTGGTCAGGAGTTCTGGACATGATCCTCACCCCTGCCAGAGTCAGCCAGGTGAGGAACACACACCTGACCCAACACCCACAACATGTCTGCTGGGTTTAGAACATACCAAAGATACAGATTGTCTTCAAAGTTGAGAAGTGTTTTCTGAACTAGCGTATCATTACTCACTTTATTCACTCTGAATGTACTACAGTAATAGCAGTTCTGGAAGACAATTTAGACATTTTCAAACTGATCACTTCTTAAGGTAATTTATTACATTAGAGCATTTACAGCATTTTCTGCCAATTTCATACAAATGACCCGCGCTGGTACGCACCCACAATGAAAAAGGCGTGTTTCAATAGCTATCTGAACTCTGTGTTGGTGCTCACCTTCTGAAGCACTGAAACAGGCCCGCCAGCCTGCCTGAAAACCTCCCCTTATTCTAACTGGGCCTGTGATATGGCTAATTGTCTGAGGCAAACACACAGAGTTTGATTTCCCTGGCTGAAATTAATGTTTACTTTTGAAATGGCACCCTATTCCCCACATATTGCACTACTTTTGACCAGAACCCTGTGGGAGTAGGGTACCATTTGGGATGCAGAATGTCATTTCACAGGCTAAAATGGATGTTGACTCATAATTAACCCCCAGTGGACAGAGCCACAGCAACACAATGTAAAATCTTCTTCACAAAGTCGACTTTACTTTCCCATCCTGGACTCATTAAAAATAAGCAGGCCCTTGTGAATAATACTTTGAAATAAAAAATGATCCTCTACATGGGGCTTGTTTGGTTGGGCCGTCTTCCTCTTTTTTCTGTCCACTTCCTCTCTCCAAGTGGTTTCACCTTTTAAGGGTCTAATCAAACATACATGGAATCGACAGAACTTTATTTGCATGCGGGAAAATGTGGAGCACGTCAAGATAGCCAGGCACTTAACACTTGAGATTCTTATCTTAATGAGACCGGCATTGTCTCAGACCCTTCAACCATCCTGGATTAGCATCAGAGATTTCAGGATGAGAGAGAAAGTGAGAAGAGGAGATGTTGGGATGCAGACCAGAGCACCCTCTACTTCCAACAAGATAGTAGTGGCTCAAAGGAGACAAAAGAGTCTTCTTTTCAAGGTTATCATCAGCCAGGTTCTTGAGAAAAAATGACAGAGCTGTGGGATCACACACACACACACACACACACACACACACACACACACACACACACACACACACACACACACACACACACACACACACACACACACACACACACACACACACACACACACACACACACACACACACACAGCCTTGTTGTATTCACCTCACTATCTTTCCTTTCTGTCAGAACCTCAATTCTTTATACTCTTTATGTCTAATGGTTTCATTTGTCGTGGAAAGGAAATCATTAGGAACTATTCTCACTTATCTCCCTATCTAAAGATGGTGTCACAAAGATGCATAGCTGAACTCTGAACAGTTTCCCCAGGCTCAAAACGTATAAACATACTGAGTCATTAAAATGCATCATAATGAGAGCATTCACTCCTCAGAAGCTGAAGGAGTGTTAGTTTGACTTGAACAGCCATCACTAGCCTTGCACCTTGAGACTAATGTCCCATGTATGTAGAGTCATTATAAAACGAGTTGTTTGCATCCTGGATGCTAATTGGTTGATTTGAGGGACAACAACTTCCATAAAATACCATGACGTATTCATCTCCCTCTGAAAAAGATTGTCTACACAATATTTTTCCATGCTGCTATTTGGTTTGCAACAGTTGGCGGTTATAAACCTACCAGTCTGCCTCTACGACCTGTGCAACAATGTATCATTTTACAAATGCGATCTCTCCTGTGCCAGCTAGCCCAAGTATCAACGAGAAACTAATAATTCACCATGGAAACTGTAAACACTCAGAATTCCATTAATTCATTTACCAGCTTATGTAGGCCTATTGGATATTATTAAATCATTAATTATTGAACTTGTTGTCTCTCATAATCATTGAATCTCAGCTAGCTACATGCCACTGATTTGTGTTACATAGCAACATTGAATCTCAGCTAGCTACATGCCACTGATTTGTGTTACATAGCAACATTGAATCTCAGCTAGCTACATGCCACTGATTTGTGTTACATAGCAACATTGAATCTCAGCTAGCTACATGCCACTGATTTGTGTTACATAGCAACATTGAATCTCAGCTAGCTACATGCCACTGATTTGTGTTACATAGCAACATTGAATCTCAGCTAGCTACATGCCACTGATTTGTTTTACATAGCAACATTGAATCTCAGCTAGCTACATGCCACTGATTTGTGTTACATAGCAACATTGAATCTCAGCTAGCTACATGCCACTGATTTGTTTTACATAGCAACATTGAATCTCAGCTAGCTACATGCCACTGATTTGTGTTACATAGCAACATTGAATCTCAGCTAGCTACATGCCACTGATTTGTTTTACATAGCAACATTGAATCTCAGCTAGCTACATGCCACTGATTTGTTTTACATAGCAACATTGAATCTCAGCTAGCTACATGCCACTGATTTGTTTTACATAGCAACATTGAATCTCAGCTAGCTACATGCCACTGATTTGTGTTACATAGCAACATTGAATCTCAGCTAGCTACATGCCACTGATTTGTGTTACATAGCAACATTGAATGCATAGAACGATTAGAATGAACGACTGGGTCAAGACATGAGAATATCGAACGATCAGCCCGCTTGGGTAGCAACTTCAGAATGCAAAAGGTATCCGATGCGGGCCTGTATGCAAGGAAAATAATGGCTGTGAGTGGCAATCGGTGTGAGAGCTCACTCAATAGTTATTGGCAGAAAGCACTGGAGTGCCATTTTAGCTGCCAACGATGTGAGTGGGATTCTCTGCCAAAGAAGAGGCAATTACTATTAACATCACCAACAAGCTTGGTTAGCTCGGACTCGCTCACCATAATAGTTGTTACCTATGTATGCCTATTGGATTTTTTTTTAAATCATTCATTATTGAACTTGTCTCTTATCATTGAATCTCAGCTAGCTAGCTACATGCCACTGATTTGTTTAGCATACCAACATCGAATTAATAGAACAATTAGAATGAACGACTGGGTCAAAACATAAGAAAATAACTAAAGTGACCAGCCCACTTGGGTAGCAACTTCAGAATGCAGTAGTAGGTATATTCGGATGAGCTATGTGGAGAATAAAGTATATACATACACATAAACAGCAGTATAGAAACAGAATATAAGGTGACCAGTGTTCAATTAAGCAATAATGCCTGAGAACTCGGGAATTATCGTGTGACAACTCCCTCCAAGGGCTGTATCCTGGCCCGAGGTGGGAACCGCCCTTATCGGGAGTTATCAAATTATAATTCCTTGGTATTTACAGTCGTGGCCAAAAGTTTTGAGAATGACACAAATATTAATTTTCACAAAGTCTGCTGCCTCAGTTTGTATGATGGCAATTTGCATATACTCCAGAATGTTATGAAGAGTGATCAGATGAATTGCAATTAATTGAAAAGTTCCTCTTTGCCATGCAAATGAACTGAATCCCCCAAAAACATTTCCACTGCATTTCAGCCCTGCCACAAAAGGACCAGCTGACATCATGTCAATGATTCTCTCGTTAACTTCTTATGGCTGCAATGACAACAGCCAGTGAAAGTGCAGGGCGCCAAATTCAAACAACAGAAATCTCATAATTAAAATTCCTCAGACATACAGGTGTCTTATATCATTTTAAAGGTAATCTTGTTGTTAATCCCACCAAAGTGTCCGATTTCAAATATGCTTTTCAGCGAAAGCACTACAAACGATTATGTTAGGTCACCACCAAACCACAATAAGCACAGCCATTTTTCCAGCGAAAGATAGCTTTCACAAAAAGCAGAAATAGAGATAAAATTAATCACTAACCTTTGATTATCTTCATCAGATGACACTCATAGGACTTCATGTTACACAATACATGCATGTTTTGTTTGATAAAGTTCATATTTATATAAAAAAATCTGAGTTTACATTGGCGCGTTACATTCACTAGTTCCAAAAACATCAAGTGATTTTGCATAGCCACGTCGTTTCAACAGAAATACTCATCATAAATGTAGATGATAATACAAGTTATACACATGGAATTATAGATATACCTCTCCTTAATGCAACCGCTGTGTCAGATTTCAAAAAGACTTTACGGAAAAAACAAACCATGCAATAATCTGAGACGGCGCTCAGAACAATAGCCAAATTAGCCGCCATGTTGGAGTCAACAGAAATACGAAATTACATCATAAATATTCCCTTACCTTTGATTATCTTCATCAGAATGCAGTGCCAGGAATCCTAGTTCCACAATAAATCGTTGTTTTGTTCGATAATGTCCATTACTTATGTCCAATTAGCAAATTTTGCTAGCATGTGTAGTACACGTGTCCAAACGCTCGCGCAGATGCAGGCAAACATCGGACGAAAACTTCAAAAAGTTATAATACAAGTCGAATAAACTGGTCAAATGGTAGAGAATCAATCTTCAGGATGTTGTTATCATCTATATCCAATAACGTTCCTACCGGAGCATTCTTTTCAGTCTCTATCAGTAATGGAACGCATGGCGATATCATGAGGAAAGTGCGTGACCAAGAACTGGCACTCTACCAGACCACTGATTCAAACACCTCCCATCCGGTCCCACAACACAGCATAAGCTTCATTCCACGTTCTACTGACTGTTGACATCTAGTGGAAGGCGTAGGAAGTGCAAACAGATCCATATATTACAGGGAATTGAATAGGCGATGACTTTAACATCGACGACTCTCAGAATTCTCACTTCCTGTTTGGATTTTTTCTCAGTGTTTTCTATCCAATACTACTAATAATATGCATATATTAGTAACTGGGACTGAGGAGCAGGCCGTTTACTCTGGGCACCTTTCATCCAAGCTACTCAATACTGCCCCTGCAGCCATAAGAAGTTAACACAGGTGTGAGTGTTGACGAGGACAAGGCTGGAGATCACTCTGTCATGCTGATTCAAATCAAATCAAGTTTATTTTATATAGCCCTTCGTACATCAGCTAATATCTCGAAGTGCTGTACAGACACCCAGCCTAAAACCCCAAACAGCAAGCAATGCAGGTGTAGAAGCATGATTGAGTTCGAATAACAGACTGGAAGCTTCAAAAGGAGGGTGGTGCTTGGAATCATTGTTCTTCCTCTGTCAACCATGGTTACCTGCAAAGAAACATGTGCCGTCATCATTGCTTTGCACAAAAAGGACTTAACAGGCAAGGATATTGCTGCCAGTAAGATTTTAAGTAAGTAAGACTTTTGGAGGATGGCCTGGTGTCAAGAAGGGCAGCAAAGAAGCCACTTCTCTCCAGGAAAAACATCAGGGACAGACTGATATTCTGCAAAAGGTACAGGGACTGGACTGCTGAGGACTGGGGTAAAGTAATTTTCTCTGATGAATCCCCTTTGCGATTGTTTGGGACATCTGGAAAAAAGCTTGTCCGGAGAAGACAAGGTGAGGGATACCATCAGTCCTGTGTCATGCCAAGAGTAAAGCATCCTGAGACCATACATGTGTGGGGTTGCTTCTCAGCCAAGGGAGTGGGCTCACTCACAATCTTGCCTAAGAACACAGCCATGAATAAAGAATGGTACCAACACATCCTCCGAGAGCAACTTCTCCCAACCATCCAGGAACAGTTTGGTGACGAACAATGCCTTTTCCAGCATGATGGAGCACCTTGCCATAAGGCAAAAGTGATAACTAAGTGGCTCGGGGAACAAAACATCGATATTTTGGGTCCATGGCCAGGAAACTCCCCAGACCTTAATCCCATTGAGAACTTGTGGTCAATCCTCAAGAGGCAGGTAGACAAACAAAAACCCACAAATTCTGACCAACTCCAAGCATTGACTATGCAAGAATGGGCTGCCATCAGTCAGGATGTGGCCCAGAAGTTAATTGACAGCATGCCAGGGTGGATTGCAGAGGTCTTGAAAAAGAAGGGTCAACACTGCAAATATTGACTCTTTGCATCAACTTCATTTAATTGTCAATAAAAGCCGTTGACACTTATGAAATGCTTGTAATTATACTTCAGTATTCCATAGTAACATCTGACAAAAATATCTAAAGACACTGAGGCAGCAGACTTTGTGAAAGTGTATATTTGTGTCATTCTCAAAACTTTTGGCCACGACTGTATACACTTCTCCACATAGTTGTACATACCATTTTCCTTCCAAATGATATATGGTCTATATACAGCACGTATTTATATTCTGGATTCTGACACAGGCTCACTCTAATACAGGGGTGGGCAAACCTTTTCGCTCGAGGGCCACATCGGAATTTTGAAATTCAACAGAGGGCCGCATTTTTTGGGGGGACCAATTGTTTGTTCAAATCAATTTGCAGGAGCTGCACGAGTGGTGCAGCGATCTAAGGCACTTGAAGCGTCACTACAGACCCGGGTTCGATCCCAGGTTGTGTCACAGCTGGCCGTGACTGGGAGACCCATGAGGCGGCGCACAATTGGCCCAGCGTCGTCCGGGTTAGGAGAGGGTTTGGCAAGCCGAGATTTCCTTGTCCCGCGCTCTAGCGACTCCTGTGCGGGCCGGGCGCATGCATGCGAACACGGTCGCCAGGTGTACGGTGTTCCCTCCGACACATTGGTGCAGCTGGCTTCTGGGTTAAGCGGGCATTGTGTCAAGAAGCAGTGCAGCTTGGCTGGGTCATGTTTCAGACTTTAAGGATTTAAGGTGTTATGTTAGCTGTTGATTTCAAAGTTTCAAACATCATACACTACTGTAACTTTCTATACAGCTTGGGAGCTGCAAACCTCATACACTACGGTAACTTTCGATACGCTACAACCTGCAAGGTGCACGTCAGTCTTGGAACCAACGAACCATGACCTTATTCTGATAAGACGCTATCAGGAGATTCATTGAAAAGAATACAGTCAGGGTAGATATGAGGTGTGAAATGATAGCTCTATAGCTGTGACTGTCTGACACACATACTAATCCTATTTAGGTCAGGGATCAAGAGGATAACAGTGCAAGCAAAGTGAGTGATGCGGTACACAGACACACACACACGCACACACACACACACACACACACCCTCTATCCCTCTTATGGATGGTTCATTTGCCAGTCTTCTCTACGCTACACGCTGTGTGGTCCCACTGTCATCCCAGACAGAGCTCTCTTTCTCTCTCTCTGCAGCGAGGCGATCGATATAGAGGTGCTGCTTTAGCCCCTCGTCCCCCTTCACTGCCTCCCAATCACCTCTCAGCTGCTCTCCACTTCTCCAATCAAATGCCACTTGCCAATGTTGGTGCTGCCGTGTCACTCCAGCCACGGCAGGGGCTGTGCTGGTCTCTGCTGTTCTCATTTAACAGGCTATGTTCTGCAGATATCAAATGCTGTTTTCAATCTGCCAGTCTTCACAGTGTGTCTGTGTGTCTGTAGACAAAGCAGTCAGAGACTTGCTTTTTCTTTCTTTCCCTGATAAGGTGACCACTTTGTTTTTCTTCCTCTCTTTTTGCATCATCCTGTCTTTCCCAGAACACCCACTCCCATTGACCCACTACCCCTGACACGTTGTTTGCATCCCAAATGGCACCCTATTCCCTATACTGTGCACTACATTTGGCCAGGGCCCATAGTGCACTACTTTTGACAAAAGCCCTATGTAGGGAATATGGTGCCATTTATATGGACAGGGAATTGATCCTATAAATAAGACATTTTAGCACAGAGACAAGTATGGCACAGAGACAAGTATGGAGGGTTGAGGTGGATGGGGCTGGGGAGGGTGGAGGATGAGGTGGATGGGGCTGGGGAGGGTGGAGGATGAGGTGGATGGGGCTGGGGCTGGGGAGGGGGAGGTTTGAAGTGGATGGGGCTGGGGAGGTTTGAGGGGACTGGCGGGGGGGTTAAGGTGGATGGGGTGAGGGAGGGTTGAGGTGGATGGGGCTAGGGAAAGGGAGGATGAGGTGGATGGGGACAGGTTGAGGGGGATGGGGCTGGGGACAGGTTGAGGGGGCTGGGGAGGGTTGAGGTGGATGGGGTTGAGGGGGATGGGGCAGAGGACAGGTTGAGGTGGATGGGGCAGAGGACAGGTTGAGGTGGATGGAGCTGGGGACAGGTTGAGGGGGCTGGAGACAGGTTGAGGGGGATGGGGACAGGTTGAGGAGGAGGGGGATGGGGACAGGTTGAGGTGGATTGGGCAGAGGACAGGTTGAGGGGGATGGAGCTGGGGACAGGTTGAGGGGGCTGGAGACAGGTTGAGGGGTAGGGGGATGGGGACAGGTTGAGGGTGATGGGGACAGGTTGAGGAGGAGGGGGATGGGGACAGGTTGAGGTGGATTGGGTAGAGGACAGGTTGAGGAGGATGGAGCTGGGGACAGGTTGAGGGGGCTGGAGACAGGTGGAGGGGGATGGGGACAGATTGAGGAGGAGGGGGATGGGGACAGGTTGAGGGGGTGGGGCAGAGGACAGATTGAGGTAGGTGGATGGGGCAAAGGACAGGTTGAGGGGGATGGAGCTGGGGACAGGTTGAGGAGGCTGGGGACAGGTTGAGGGGGATTGGGACAGGTTGGGGGGATGGGGAGGGGACAGGTTGAGTGGGATGGGGCTAGGTTGAGTGGGATGGGGCTAGGTTGAGTGGGATAGGGCTAGGTTGAGGGGGATGGGGCTGGGGACAGGTTGAGGGGGATGGGGACAGGGACAGGTTGGGGGGGATGGGGACAGGTTGAAGGGGATGGGGACAGGTTGAGGGGGATGGGGACAGGGACAGGTTGGGGGGGATGGGGACAGGTTGAAGGGGATGGGAACAGGTTGAGGGGATTGGGCTAGGTAGAGGACCTTGCAGCAGCAGCTAGGGGCTGGGGATAAGGATGGGGGGGCTGGGGATGGGTGAAGGGGTTTGGGATGGGTGGATGGATGGATGGGACTGGGCAAGTGGCTGTAGCTGAAACTTAGTACTGGGTGGAGTGCAGGAACCCTCCCTCCCTTCAGACACCCAGCCCAGTGCTGGACCAGACAGTGTCCTGAAGCACGTAGCTAAGTGTCTCTGTGTCACTGTACGCAATTAGCATCGCTTTAATTAAGAACAAGGTCCCACCCTGCGTTAATCACTCATATCTAATTGGTCCGTTAATGGAGGGTGGCCATTAAGTCGTTACGCAGAAAAAACCCTCTGAAGGTTGATACTTCACCTGAGAACACAGCGGCATCAGCTTTCTGATTACAGAGAATCTTTCTGCACTGGGAAAGTCACTGTTGTGAACTCCTGGTACTTTTCCTGGGCTACAAAATGGAAAATAATGTTGCAGATAAAGTTTGGAAGGACACAATTTCATGTGTACAGAATCTAAAGACCTGTATCACTATACTGAGAGCTTTGCCGTTTCTAAAAGGATATATTTGGGTGTTTTTGTTTTTCGGGGCCCCCATACTACACAACGGGGATAAGGAAGTGATTTGCTGTCTGGGGTAAGTTTATCAAACACATGGAAAATCACGAAAAAGGTTTCTAGACATTTCTATAACATGTAATTTACATAAAGAGAGGTTTGTTTGTAAAAAATAAAATGTCTCCTTTAATTCTGCTGCCTCCAGACAGTGTAGTGTAACCGCTGGGCATTTCAGAGTAGGAATGCTAATCTAGGATCAGTTTTGCCTTTTAAATAATAATGTATCCTAGATCAAAACTCCTACTCTTAGATGCTTTATGAATATGGGTCCAGTCCGGGTGGTGGTTGGTTATGCCTCCAGACAGACAAACAGTGTACCAACTGTAACTTCCATTGTGTCTTTTGATGCTGTCTGTGGTTACCCCTGAATGAATTCGCATTGCAATGCCATCATGTTGTGTTAAACCCACAGTGTCATGATAACTGTCTTAAAAGGCTTAGAAACAAGAGAGAATAACAGAAAAACAAATAAGGGAATGTGCCAGGAACCTGAAGCCTTGGCTTCCACAGTGTACAAAATGTCGGCATGACAACGGCAAGCATTTCCTGGTTATTGACACAGTAGTAACAACACGCATAATTAAGCTGAGCACGGCACAAATCAGGCCTGTACAGGTGCAGCTAGCACTGAGCATATTTCAGTTAATTAACCACACACACACAAAACGCAATGATTTCTTCTTTGACACTCAAATAGCTTACAGAATGATTTGCGTTCAAGTTCTCAAATTGATGTGAGCATTAACGTGATCTCAAGAACCTTTGTACCTTTACTAGAAACGTTTACAAATGGCCTCTAGACCTCTTCTGCACGTTCTGGTCTCGTCTTGTTGACTCTCACATCTGGCCATCTCTATGTTGCTCCTCTTTTCCCACCTGAGTTACAGCTTCAGGTAGATTGATGTGAACCGCAGCACACTTTCATTGGCAGTCTTCGGCTTGGAAGTCAGACACTGATTTGAAGCCTACTTTATTTACCTGCTACCTACCGGAGACGTGTGTGTGTGTGTGTGTGTGTGTGTGTGTGTGTGTGTGTGTGTGTGTGTGTGTGTGTGTGTGTGTGTGTGTGTGTGTGTGTGTGTGTGTGTGTGTGTGTGTGTGTGTGTGTGTGTGGATGACTCATTGGCCTCCATCTGTGATGTAGTCAGCCTCTCATACTGATTCTGCAACAGTAGGCCCTGGGTCTAGTTCATGGGAGAACACCGTAGCAAAACCTTTTTGCTCTTCGTATTGGACAAGTTGAGGTAGTGTCTCTCTGTTTCACTCTGTTTTCGCTCTACTGAACACGACCATGGTCATGACGTCTGTCCTCTCTTCTCCGCCTCTATCTGTCAGAGCAGGCATTTGTCTGTGATGAAACATCATGCTGACATCACCAGCTGTTTCCATTGACTCCGATTCCACTTTCAGAATACAGGGCTTCAATTTACCTTGGGTTTGATTGACAGGTTTCCACGGTCTTCAGACACTCTGAGCCTGCTGTCTGTCTACCCTAGGTCCTCTGAGCCGTGTATGGCATATTGAACATGGAATAATAACGGAATCTCTCTCTCCTCTAATTCTTTCTTCCCCCTCTCTCTCTCTCTTTCTCTCTCGATCTCAATCTCTCTATTGTCTTCAGGGACCATTATGCTCTGTTGATTTTTAAAATTGCATTTAACATTTTATTTAAATAGGCAAGTCAGTTAAGAACAAATTCTTATTTACAATGACGACCTACCAAAAGGCAAAAGGCCTCCTGCTGGGACGGGGGCTGGGATGAAAAAAATAATAATAATAATAATCTAGGAGAAAACGCATATCGCGACAAGAGACACAACACTACATTAGAGAGTCCTAAGACAACAACATAACAAGGCAGAAACACATGACAACACAGCATGGTAGCAGCACAACATGGCAGCAGCACGACATGGTAGCAGCACAAAACATGGTACAAACATTGGGCAGAGACAACAGCACAAAGGGCAAGAAGGTAGAGACAACAATACATCACACAAAGCAGCCACAACTGTCAGTAAGAGTGTCCATGATTGAGTATTTGAATGAAGAGATTGAGATAAAACTGTCCAGTTTGAGTGTTTGTTGCAGCTCGTTCCAGTCGCTAGCTGCAGCGAACTGAAAAGACGAGCGATCCAGGGATGTGTGCTTTGGGGACCTTTAACAGAATGTGACTTGCAGAACGGGTGTTGTATGTGGAGGATGAGGGCTGCAGTAGATATCTCAGATAGGGGGGAGTGAGGCCTAAGAGGGTTTTATAAATAAGCATCAACCAGTGGGTCTTCCGATGGGTATACAGAGATGACCAGTTTACAGAGGAGAATAGAGTGCAGTGATGTGTCCTATAAAGAGCATTGGTGGCAAATCTGATGGCCGAATGGTAAAGAACATCTAGCCACTCGAGAGCACCCTTACCTGCCGATCTATAGATTACGTCCCCGTAATCTAGCATGGGTAGGATGGTCATCTGAATCAGGGTTAGTTTTGCAGCTGGGGTGAAAGAGGAGCGATTATGATAGAAACCAAGTCTAGATTTAACTTTAGCCTGCAGCTAAAGTTAAATTATTCAAATTCTCCCCCTCTCTCTCTACAGGTGGATGCTGGCTGGATTGGGTTCTGGTCCGTCGTGGGCGGCTGTGTATTTGGAGTGGCCATGGCCAGGTAAGCAACAGAAACAGCAGATCATTTCCATGTGGTTTAACATTGTAGTGTGACTTTACTGTCTGCCTCCAACATGCTATCGTAATGTGATAATGTTGGACTGCTATTGTTATAGACTGTCTAGAATATGATGGCCTGAGAAGATGCAAAATATGTGATGTCCTAAAAGGCTCACGGCGGTATTATGGCTTATGATCCACAGGCTTAATTCAAATTCCTCAAAAGTCTCCTGTTGAAATCATTGAAGGATTTACGTGAATGTCTAAGTTGAGTATGCTTATCTCAATTGTGAATCAGGCCTCTAGATACTGTCTACAGTAGGCCTCGTCCAGTCTGAATCTAGCCTCTAGATGCTGTCTACAGTAGGGCTCGTCCAGTCTGAATCTAGCCTCTAGATACTGTCTAAAGTAGGCCTCGTCCTGTCTGAATCTGGCCCCTAGATGCTGTCTACAGTAGGCCTCGTCCAGTCTGAATCTGGCCCCTAGATGCTGTCTACAGTAGGCCTCGTCCAGTCTGAATCTAGCCTCTAGATGCTGTCTACAGTAGGCCTCATCCAGTCTGAATCTAGCCTCTAGATACTGTCTAAAGTAGGCCTCGTCCTGTCTGAATCTGGCCCCTAGATGCTGTCTACAGTAGGCCTCGTCCAGTCTGAATCTGGATAAAAGATGCTGTCTACTACAGTAGGCCTTGTCCAGTCTGAATCTGGCCCCTAGATGCTGTCTACAGTAGGCCTCGTCCAGTCTGAATCTAGCCTCTAGATGCTGTCTACAGTAGGCCTCATCCAGTCTGAATCTAGCCTCTAGATACTGTCTAAAGTAGGCCTCGTCCTGTCTGAATCTGGCCCCTAGATGCTGTCTACAGTAGGCCTCGTCCAGTCTGAATCTTGCCCCTAGATGTTGTCAACAGTAGGCCTCGTCCAGTCTGAATCTGGATAAAAGAGGCTGTCTACTACAGTAGGCCTCGTCCAGTCTGAATCTGGCCCCTAGATGCTGTTTACAGTAGGCCTAGTACAGTCTGAATCTGGCCCCTAGATGCTGTCTACAGTAGGCCTCGTCCAGTCTGAATCTGGCCCCTAGATGTTGTCTACAGTAGGCCTCGTCCAGTCTGAATCTGGCCCCTAGATGTTGTCTACAGTAGGCCTCGTCCAGTCTGAATCTGGCCCCTAGATGCTGTCTACAGTAGGCCTCGTCCAGTCTGAATCTGGCCCCTAGATGCTGTTTACAGTAGGCCTCGTCCAGTCTGCATCTGGCCCCTAGATTCTGTTTACAGTAGGCCTTGTCCAGTCTGAATCTGGCCCCTAGATGCTGTTTACAGTAGGCCTCGTCCAGTCTGAATCTGGCCCCTAGATGCTGTCTACAGTAGGCCCACTCTTGTCTGCAGTTAGGCTGTGCTTGTACTGTGCCAGACTACAAACAGCTAGCTGTGTCCAGCGGAGTGTGAGGAGAAATCCTCCTAGTAATAGGCTTGTCTCATAAATTCAGCCCTAAATGATCTCCCTGGACCTGGTGAGCCGTCAAATTAGAGGATAAGCATACACTCGTTTAGTATCGTCAGATTAAGTATGCATGAAAATATATGGACCATGTTTGGTCGTAATAGCTTTGGCTCTGCCTCCAAGGCCTGTCAACAAGATTAGCAACTAGAAACCATTGCTAAGCATGTTCACAGGAATATGTTCACAGGAATTTGTTCACAAGAATATGTTCACCGGAATAAACGGGTGTACTACTCTGTCCCTGGACTCTCTCTGCTTTTTCTGCATTCCAGTCTGGTTCTCTCACCTTCTTGTAACATTTCGGTTTAGTGATATCAATAATGAAAAATGCTTCCCCAGGTTGTTTTTAAGAGGCAGAGGATGTGAGGATTTTTTTTTTGGAGGGGTGGAGGTAGGAGTCTCAGGCTGTATCCCAAATGCCTATGAGTCCTGGTCAAAACTTGTGCACTACATAGGGAAAAGGGTGCAATTTGGGATGTACACTCAAACACCTTAGCTCCACTCTTTTCCTCCACCTCTCTCTCTCTCTCTCTGTCTCTGTCTCAATGTATTAAGTCCATGGTTGTGATAGACGGAGGGAGGTGAATGAGTGAATAGTAATGCAGTAGGTCATGTCCGTGTAGCTGGTGGATAGAGCCACACACCCTAGGCCCCAAACTGTGGACTATGCAGAAGGAAGGGATCAGTCGTCTAGCTGAAAGATATATATTCATCGCCCGGCCCAATCAGCACTTCCAGGCAGGGCCGACGTCTCACTGCGCTGTAATTAGGAAAATTAGACCATGACTCTACACTATTGATTCATGGAAGTATTCTGTTCTTGGTATAGGCTGGAGTGGACTGGAGTGGATCTACACATCTTCATTTGATCACCCTGTTGCAGGAAATGTAAAACTTGTAGTGTATTTGAGGTTTTAAAATTTTCTGAAGTTTGTAATTCCAACTTTGAATGAAAAAAATTATCAGCCCCTACAAAAATGTTCATTAATTAATTATTTTCCTGCTGTTGCAAACTTACTCAAATATGTTATTTGTTTGGTATAGAACCAGGATTAATGAGGTTTGGGTAAGGTTTGCAACCTCTGGTTACATATGCAACAGAAAGTTGAAACAGAGTTCTAGATTTGCATTGTAGGAGAGAAACGAAAACGGAACATAGGGGGAGAACTAACTCATTAATGAGTCTCTGTCACGCAGTTGATTGGCTTCCTCCTCACGTCTGGCTAAATTGGCCATCTGTTGGGGGTTAGCTATGGGAGGTTGTGTGTGTGTGTGTGTGTGTGTGTGCGTTGCCGTAATTGGTGATGAGTGTTGCCATGATGGGTGATGTGTTTGGGAAGCGCAGTAACAGATTCCCCGGTTACCTAGCGCTGGATCCTTGCTGACACCATTAATGATCATTTGCCTACTGGTTTTCTGTTGATGGAGCTGCTGAGTTACATTACAGAGCACACATTAACACACACACACACACCCTCCTGTGCCTGAACGCCTCACCTTACGTCACACAAACATCAGAGAGCAGCTTGCAATGAGAAGAGGGTGGGGTCTTATGGCTTGGGGGTAGAAGCTGTTAAGAAGCCTTCTCTGCGCTACGGATCCCGTTAGCGGGATCACTTTCCTAAACAACCGCTGAATTGCAGGGCGCAAAATATTGCTAAAAACATTTATAATCATGCAATCACAAGTGAAATATACCAAAACACAGCTTAGCTTGTTGTTAATCCACCTATCGTGTCAGATTTTGAAAATATGCTTTGCAGCGAAAGCAATCCAAGCTTTTGTGAGTGTATCAATCAATGCTAGAACAGATAGCCCCAAATTAGCATGGTCATGAATGTCAGAAAAGCAATACAATTAATCGCTTAACTTTGATAATCTTCGGATGTTTGCACTCACGAGACTCCCAGTTACACAATAAATGTTATTTTTGTTCGATAAATATTACTTTTATAACAAAAAAACGCCATTTGGGTTGCGCGTTATGTTCAGAAAACCAAAGACTCGTTCCGTTCAACGAAAATTCCAAAAAGTATCCGTAATGTTCGTAGAAACATGTCAAATGTTTTTTATAATCAATCCTCAGGTTGTTTTTTACAAACATAATCGATAATATTTCAACCGGACCGTAACCTATTCAATAAAAGAGAGAAAGAAAATGGAGAGCTACCCCTCTCGCGCGCAGGAACTACTCAAAGAACACCTGACTCGTTTTGAAAAATCTCGCTCATTTTTCAAAATTAAAGCCTGAAACTATGTCTAAAGCCTGGTCACAGCCTGAGGAAGCCATTGGTAAAGGAATCTGGTTGATACCCCTTTAAATAGAAGAAAGACGGGCAAGGAAACACAGATTAAAAAATAATAATAATAATCACTTCCGGGTTAGATTTCCTCAGGTTTTTGCCTGCAGAATCAGTTTTGTTATACTCACAGACAATATTTTGACAGTTTTGTAAACTGTGGAGTGTTTTCTATCCTAATCTGTAAATTATATGCATATTCTACGATCTGGACCTGAGAAATAGTCCGTTTACCTTGGGAACGTTATATTTTTTAAAGTAAAAAATCTGACCCCTAGCGTCAAGAGGTTTTAAGAAGCCTTTTGAACCTCGACTTGGCGCTCCGGTACCGCTAGCCATGCGGTAGCAGAGAGAACAGTCTATTACTAGGGTGGCTGGAGTCTTATAGGGCCTTCCTCTGACACCGCCTGGTATAGAGGTCCTGGATGGCAAGAAGCTAGTGCCTTGCGGTCAGAGGCCGAGTTGTTGCCATACCAGGCAGTGATGCAACCCGTCAGGATGCTCTCATTGGTGCAGCTGTAGAACCTTCTGAGGACCCATGCCAAATCTTTTCAGTCTCCTGAGGGGGAATATGTTTCACGACTATCCTGGTGTGCTTGGACCCTGTTAGTTTGTTGGTGATGTGGACGCCAAGGAACTTGAAGCTCTCGTCCTGCTCCACTACCGCAGGCCTACCGCTGTTAAGTAATCAGCAAACTTAATGTTGGTGTTGGAGTCGTGCCTGGTACTAAGTAGTTTGCTTCATAGGATGCGCTTTGTGATAGCCTTGTAGGATGCGCTTTGGACCCTTGTAGACTTCCACAAGTCTGGTTCATCCTTGGGAGCAATTTCCAAATGCCTGAAGGTACCACGTTCATCTGTACAAACAATAGTGCGCAAGTATAAACCCCATGGTATCACGCATCCGTCAAACCACTCAGGAAGGAGACGCGTTCTGTCTCCTTGAGATTAACATACTTTGGTGCGAAAAGTGCAAATCAATCCCAGAACAACAGCAAAGGACCTTGTGGACATGCTGGAGGAAACAGGTACAAAAATATCTATATCCACAGTAAAACGAGTCATATATCAACATAACCCAAAAGGAAGCAACATCTCAATGCATCAGTCAGGAAGTTAAAGCTTAGTCGCAAATGGGTCTTCCAAGTGGACAATGACCCCAAGCATACTTCCAACTTGTGGCAAAATGGCTTAAGGACAATAAAGTCAAGGTATTGGAGTGGCCATCACAAAGCCCTGACCTCAATCCTATAGAAAATGTGTGGGCAGAACTGAAAAAGCGTATGCGAGCAAGGAGGCCTACAAACCTGACTCAGTTAAACCAGCTCTGTCAGGAGGAATGGGCCAAAATTCACCCAACTTATTGTGGGAAGCCTGTGGAAGGCTACCTGAAACATTTGATCCAAGTTAAACAATTTAAAGGCAATGCTACCAAATACTAATTGAGTGTACGTAAACTTCTGACCCACTGGGAATGTGATGAAAGAAATAAAAGCTGAAATAAATCATTCTCTGTACTATTATTCTGACATTTCACATTCTTAAAATAAAGTGGTGATCCTAACTGACCTAAGACAGAGAATTCTTAGTAGGGTTAAATGTCAAGAATTGTGAAAAACTGAGTTTAAATGTATTTGGCTAAGGTGTCTGTAAACTTCCGACTTCAACTGTATGTTTCCCATGCCAATAAAGCCATTCAATTGAATTAACAGAGGAAGGGGGGAGAAGAAGGTAGGGGGGAGGGGAAGGGAGAGTTTTTACCCACACTGACTCACATTAAAGACTTGGAAAATGATCATGTATTTATGTTTCGATAAACAAGAGATTTAAAATGAGTAACTAAAGTCACTGAATTTGGCATATTTTTGGGGGCTAGTGATGGCCATTGTCGGAATAAGAATTGAATTATTTCTGAGGTTAGCCAGAGGAGAATGTGATGCTACAGAATATTCAAGCCTCACTATCTTCATGCCAATAAATCTGACACAACTGTAATTTATGTGCTTTTAGTTGAGACATTACCTCACAACAAGATAGGTTTATGCTCCTGTCTTGTCAGCTGAGGGGAGAGGGGAGCTAGTGGCAGATGGGTAGGAGCTAAGGGCTTTGGTCAGGGAAAAGGTAGAAGACTTGGTTGGGCAGTGCTTTGCTGTCCCTACCAAAGCACCCACTTCCAGGGTCCAGCATCCATGTAACGTGTACACTTCCAATAAGTAGTGTACATAACTCTGTTATGCTTCTCAGTCCATTAATGAATAGAAAGTAGATCCTAGATGTATTCTTCAGTCAGACAGAACACTGTGGGGGTGATATGTTAAAACAGTGACAGATATGATCCACACACAGACAGTGCATCAGGGCCAGGCACAGACCTTTCAGGGGGCAGGTGCTCAAACTGTATTTTAGTATATAGTGATTGGCTAGAGTCTAGACTACCTGTGTTGGGTTGTTGATGGTGGGTCTTTCTGCCTTAGCCAACCAGACCCAATATTGATGATGATGTAAATCAAGGGTTATCCTGCTGTAGCAGTAGGCTATTGTTGATAAGTAAAGTAGGTACCTTGCTACATGTCCGGTAAGTGCATCTCCCAAGCTCAAGCCATGCATGTTTGGATACTGGGCGCACACAATCTCTGTACAGGGCAGACCCACGGACAGGGTAAGGGTAATGGTGGGGTGGCAAAACTTGATGACTTCACAATGACTTGGGGTCAGTGGGTTCAAAACAACAATGGCAAAACTGTACCCCCACCCCAAAAAAGGCAGGTGGGAGGTGGGAGGGCACAAGTAGACCCCTTTCTGTGCACGTGCCTGCAGTGCATCTATAAATGTCTAATCTAAAATGAACTCACTGAAAATCAATAGTTTGAAGCTAAACAGTTTTGTTGGCTGAGAGGCTGTTCAAAACTGATTTCTGTCATATGTTCCCTGACTACACTTTTATTGAACTCTGAGAGACTGTGATACTTATTAAACATTTCCTGTGTTTTCTTTCCATAAATAGTTCATTGTCAGGTTGAACACTCTCTGAAGCATCTTTTCTAAGCACAACATAACAATTGGCAATTAGTGTCTTTCCACTACCAGCTTCTATATGTACGATGTTGAAAGGTTGCGGTTACCGCTGTAATTCTCAGAGTAAAAACTCTACGGACAAGATGAAAGCTCAAACCAAGTTTATTCTCCCAGAGGATCAATACAGCTGCATTAGACAAAGACATATTCACACAAGCACTGATATTTAACCCTTTCTCATAGGCTGAGTCTCCTCCTACACATCTGTACAAACATCATTCTTTACTGCTAGGCAAGACACTAAGTGATACGGGCCATAAACGTTTATTTCTCCCCTAACGTGACCTGACCTGATCTCGACCCCCCCCCCCCCCCCCCCCTCCATCACTAATCCATGGCTCTCTCCCAATGTCTGCCACGTGATCGCTTCCCTGCACTCAACACACAGCTGTCATGGTTCCTGCTACCAAACTGTGTCTCTTCTCCTCCCAGAGGATCCCTGATGGCTAACAATAACATATCCTGACATAATGTAAACGTTATACATTACCCTCTCTCCCTCAGTGACATGAATACGTGTATTTCATATTCTCCGAATCCAACACTGCGTTCTGTGCTGGCAAGTAAACCCAGAGGACAGGAGTAAACCTGTCAAGGGTAGGTTCAACACATGCTGAGAGGAATGCTAAAACACAAGAGGCTTTGTTTGGACAGCTTGTCTGAATGGCTGGAGAGGAACAGACATCAAATATCTGCCTGCTTGCTTCACAGTCACTGGTGATCTAAATGACATCAGCTCATATCATGGTGTATGGCTGTAAGCTGCCACCAGTTGTAACCCAGCGACTGCTACATTCTCCTGTCACCATGTCTGCTTCCTTTAATGGATGGTGACATGGAGGCATATAAGTCTATCTGAGACATGTTTACACAGTTGTGTTTGGAAGCATGCCATGTTAAGCCAGGTTATACGAGTTGTTGTTTTGTTGTTGTTTCAAACAATCCTTTGATTGTTTCTGTCTGTGTGCTCCAGGTTTACTAACTCGGTCTTTGTCTCTCCCCAGGTTTGCAGACTCTATCCGGGGCATGCTGAAGCTCATCCTGGTCCTGATGATGGCTGGGGCTTCCCTGGCCTCCACCTGGTTCACACTCACTTGTCTAACCAGGCTCACACACCTACCCTCCACTGCAGGTAGGCCTGGTAGAGCACGGTTTCCATGTCAGGAAGTGAGCATTTTACATGTAGGCAGTGCAACTGGCGTACACCCAGAGCATCCTAGAGCCACAATGGATACTTCAATAGCAGACTTGTCCTTTAGATTCAGGAAGGAACACATGGACTTAGTAAGTAGCCATTGGCTTGTGCTAGTCAGAATGGCTCACAGGAGCAGGAGTGAGGTAGCTGTTTCTGTAATGAGGCAGCTTCATGTACAGTACCAGTCAAAGGTTTGGACACACCTACTCAACCCAGGGTTTTTCTTTATTTGTCCTATTTTCTACATTGTAGAATAATAGTGAAGACGCATCAGGTCCCAATGTAGTCTGTTTCAGAAGAGGTATCCTTATGTTAGGGTGTGGTCTGTCTTTGTCATATGGCTGTGAGCTACACTAGTTCATTTAGCAGACAAGAATTGCTTATAATTCCGTGGCATTATTTTATATTATTTTATAGTATGAAGAACACAGTGTAACAAAGCGGAATAAAATAGAAAGGATATTTTCTCCAAACGATTTGAGGGAGCGCGCACATACGGCTATTCTGTGTTGAGCGGTTAACATAGAAACAGGTACTCCTATATGCATAATTTAGAGTTATTTATGTAACTTTAGTTGTGATACAAATGTTGGACTATATGTTTAGATTTCTAATACATTAAATGGCTGCATGATGCGACTCTAATGATGATTTGAAAATAGTTGCATGAAATGCATGATCTCTGCTTAGTTTTTTACACAGGCTGTACAACCTTCATCAGTCTCTCACTCACAGTTTGACAAGCACTTGATAATGCCTCGTATTTCCCAGCGGCAAATATATAATTCACAAGTGATAGGCTAAAATTGTCACCCATCAGACTATTCTTGATTTAATCTTGTCTTTACATAAATACATGTCATCTATGCACTTAAATAGCGAATAGAGGACGCTTTTCCCATGGTTCATTTTCATGCCAGACAGGTAGGCTATACTCCTGTTGTTAAGAGAAGCAATGTGCTTAATATTAGGAGGGTTGAGAAATATATATTTATATATATATATATATATATATATATATATATATATATATATATATATATATATATATAGATATAGTTCTATAGAAAGCTGGTGGGATCCTCTTCTTTTTAATAGAGGTCATCACTCTGTTTTCTCACTCAATTGCATAGCCTATAGAAATGTTGCGCAACATGAGCTCATGGGTTCTCATGAAGTGTTTGATTAGAGTTTCATTCACATTTGCATTGATGTCAGAGTGATTAGAGGGACAATAGAGTACTGACTACCAGGCAGTTAGCACGTTTGGTAGGCTACTAATGACCAGCAGTAGCATCAGAGCTTGGAGAAGCCTAATTACCGTGACTAAACGGTCACATGGAATTTGACTGCCATCATGACTCGTCTCTGCCGGTGTGGCGGTAATACGGTCACCGTAACAGCCCTAAGAAAAGAGGACTAACATATTATCATGGAGCAGCGCCATACTTCCTCTAATAAAGAGGACTAAAATATTATCATGGAGCAGCGCCATACTTCCTCTAATAAAGAGCACTAAAATATTATCATGGAGCAGCGCCATACTTCCTCTAATAAAGAGGACTAAAATATTATCATGGAGCAGCGCCATACTTCCTCTAATAAAGAGGACTAACATATTATCATGGAGCAGCGCCATACTTCCTCTAATATAGAGGACTAAAATATTATCATGGAGCAGCGCCATACTGCCTGTAATAAAGAGGACTAAAATATTATCATGGAGCAGCGCCATACTTCCTCTAATAAAGAGGACTAAAATATTATCATGGAGCAGCGTCATACTTCCTCTAATAAAGAGGACTAAAATATTATCATGGAGCAGCGCCATACTTCCTCTAATAAAGAGGACTAACATATTATCATGGAGCAGCGCCATACTTCCTCTAATAAAGAGGACTAAAATATTATCATGGAGCAGCGCCATACTTCCTCTAATAAAGAGGACTAAAATATTATCATGGAGCAGCGCCATACTTCCTCTAATAAAGAGGACTAAAATATTATCATGGAGCAGCGCCATACTTCCTCTAATAAAGAGGACTAAAATATTATCATGGAGCAGCACCATACTTCCTCTAATAAAGAGGACTAAAATATTATCATGGAGCAGCGTCATACTTCCTCTAATAAAGAGGACTAAAATATTATCATGGAGCAGCGCCATACTTCCTCTAATAAAGAGGACTAAAATATTATCATGGAGCAGCGCCATACTTCCTCTAATAAAGAGGACTAACATATTATCATGGAGCAGCGCCATACTTCCTCTAATATAGAGGACTAAAATATTATCATGGAGCAGCGCCATACTGCCTGTAATAAAGAGGACTAAAATATTATCATGGAGCAGCGCCATACTTCCTCTAATAAAGAGGACTAAAATATTATCATGGAGCAGCGCCATACTTCCTCTAATAAAGAGGACTAACATATTATCATGGAGCAGCGCCATACTTCCTCTAATATAGAGGACTAAAATATTATCATGGAGCAGCGCCATACTTCCTCTAATAAAGAGGACTAACATATTATCATGGAGCAGCGCCATACTTCCTCTAATAAAGAGGACTAAAATATTATCATGGAGCAGCGCCATACTTCCTCTAATAAAGAGGACTAAAATATTATCATGGAGCAGCGCCATACTTCCTCTAATAAAGAGGACTAAAATATTATCATGGAGCAGCGCCATACTTCCTCTAATAAAGAGGACTAAAATATTATCATGGAGCAGCGTTATACTGCCTCTACTGCCTGTAATAAAGGGATCAACTAGCTACAACCTGGGAGAGACGGATGTAGTGGAGGAACAGAGCAGCGGTGGTTGACTGTGTTTGATACCAGCCGATCATTAGAGCAGGACAGGGGTGGTAGAACAAAGGGCAGAGAGGATATTCACTGATGCCTGTGTCGCCGGTGCCGTGGTGTCGCCTCAGTTCCTCTGTGGCAGCAGACAGACAGGCAGACAGACAGACAGACAGGCAGATTGGCTGGCTCGGTCCTCACAGACAGCAGTGTGATTAAGAGCGGTGCTGGGTAATGGGGAGTTGATTTGACCCAATCTGCAGTGATAAAGGAGACGGCCGTGGAGAAAACTGAGAGCCATGCTTTGCATCCCAAATGGCACCCTATTCCCTATATAGTGTACCACCATAGGGTTCTGGTCAAAAGTAGTACACTATATAGAGAATAGGGTGCCATTTGGGACACACACATGCTCTGCTCCATGGTGATGGCTTAATCTGCTCACCCACCCCAGGGCCCCAGGGCTCAGCCTCAGAGCAGCTGAGACCTTGATCAGTGGCCAAGGCACACAAGCATGGACACACGCGCACACACTACCGTTCAAAAGTTTGGGGTCACTTAGAAATGTCCTTGTTTTTTAAAGAAAAGCACATTTTTTGTGCATTAAAATAACATCAAATTGATCAGAAACACAGTGTAGACATTGTTAATGTTGTAAATGACTATTGTTGCTGGAAACGTCTGATTTTCTTTTTATGGAATATCTACATAGGCGTACCGAGGCCCATAGGTAAACTATAAAGAAGATATAGCTAGCTTTCTCTCTCTCCTTCTGCTGCGTTGCCTTAACTTTTGTTCAAAACTGTTCAACTATTGTCTTTCTTTCTCTTTGAGTCAGCTACCATATTTTATGCACTGCAGTGCTAGCTAGCTGTAGCTTATGCTTTCAGTACAAGATTCATTCTCTGGTTGGACAACATGTCAATTCATGCTGCAAGAGCTCTGATAGGTTGGAGGACGTCCTCTGGAAGTTGTCATAATTACTGTGTAAGTCTATTGAAGGGGGTGAGAACCATGAACCTCCTAGGTTTTGTATTGAAGTCTATGTACCCAGAGGAGGACAGAAACTAGCTGTCTTTGGCTACACCATGGTGCTACCCTACAGAGTGCTGCTGAGGCTATTGTAGACCTTCATTGCAAAACAGTGTGTTTTAATAAATTATTTGGTGACGTGAATATATGTAGTATAGTTTTATCTAAAAAAAGGATAACCTTTTTTAATGTTTCACTTTTATTTTTATGAAATTCACTGAGAAGAATGGTCCTCCACTTCCTCCTCTGAAGAGCCTCCACTGACACACACACACACACATACACACACACACACACTGGGGACATTGGCCAGCACTAACTAACACAATTTGCCTCTTGCGTTGGAACAGAAACATCCCTCTGTGCCCTGAGAATAACTAAATGTAGTCAATCTCATGAAAAGACCCAGACAGGCTGCAGAGCAGGGTTTTTGCCTGTGGTTTTTTCCCTATCCAATACCCACTGTTAAACCACCATTGACTAAGCTGGAATGACATTATGAGTGATCTTTGATACCTGGAGGAACCCGGAGGCCGGTATTTGTTCTCATGGAGACACTGTTCTCACGGTCTCGCTAGACTAGTGTCATTTCACACTAGTTAGAGTGCCATATCTAATGCACTCTGTGAACTGTTGATGTAAAAAGGTCTTTATAAGTCACATTTAATTGATTTGTGGATTTAACCCTAACTCCCTGTCCTCTGCTTTATACAATGTGATTTTTGATCGATTTACTGATTAATTCATTGATTAATTAACCCTCCGCCCCTCTGTCCTCCCATCAGCCACCCTGTACACCTCCTGTATCGTATTGGGCATCTTCATCAACAGTAGTGTGCCCATCTTCTTTGAGCTCTTGATCGAGACCGTGTACCCCGTGCCCGAGGGCATCACCTGCGGGGTGGTCACCTTCCTCGGTAACCTGGTCACCGGCTGCCTCCTCTTCTTCCTCACCTTCTACACCACAGGTAAGACCGACAGGTCGATCACAGGTACAACACAAGAGAGAGAGAGAGAATTAAATGAGAGGAGACAGCCCTAGAGTAGCGGGTCAGATTCCAACCCAGATGAAGAGGTCTGATGTGCCATCATCTCCACTGAGGATCATTTAAAGAAATAGATAGATACAATAATTAGCTTTTGAGACCTTTTAAGTTATAACATGTATTTTGATTACAATTAAAAACACTGTTTTATCTCTCCCAGACTGGCATTCATTGTCTGAATCTTGCGGAACTTCATATGAAATATGTAAGCACAGCATATAACAGAAAGGACAGAATATCTCTCCCTGGTTGGAACAGAAGCAGGTCAGGAGCCTGTAGTGGAGCCAAACCATCATACCTCCTCTCTGTGTGGTCATCTCAAATGACACCCTATTTCAAATGGGCCCTTGTCAAAGTAGTGCACTATGGAGAGAATAGGGTGCCATTTGGGAAGAAACCTCTGTTTCCCTCCCCTTTTAGCTGAGCTCCTTTCTGTTTGCAGAGCTCCTCTGGCTGATTAACCTTCACAGTAAGGTCAGACGCATCACAAAGCCAATCAGGTGGAATGATGAATAATGCTTAGAGAAACTTGACAGCATTCCCCTCTCAAACACTCTGGAGTAAATAGATAGAATATACTGTATACATATTTATACAAACTGCATTACTATTCATGAGATTCACACACACACACACACACACACACACACACACACACACACACACACACACACACACACACACACACACACACACACACACACACACACGCACACATGCACACAAACACATACTCACACAAACACACACACACTGGCAAGTCCCCCTGGTGGTAAGCTGTATGAACTGACTGATACAGCTGTTGCCTGACAACTACATTCTGTCCTGATCTACTAACTGGCTGGTCCCTCAGAGTACAGGTGGTGGATAGTCAGTCCTTAATTAGGGTGGCCACCTTGGACCAGAGGCTCTTTCTCCACTAACAAAGCTGACACCCGGACAGTGCATGTTCACCTATTTGACTGTGAGTGTTCCTGTTCCACCCAGCAACAAGCAGAAAGGGATTCAGGAGATTCGACAGGTCAGGCAGCAGAAGCAGAAGCCAGGTGCTGATGAATAAACATCAGTTTAAGGACCTTTAGACTGTGATTCTAATCACTAGCGATATGTGTAAAGTTTCCTCAGACTGGAGCGAGCTAGTGATTAATCATGAATTACCCATCAGTATAGATGCATGCTTTCCAAATTGTACACTATCCTCTTCACAGTGCAATACTTTTGATCAGGGCCCATAGGGCTCTGGTCAAACGTAGTGCACTATATTAGGGAATAGGGTGCTGTTTAGGACGCAGAACAGTGCCATGTGGACAGCCAGGTGGCGTCAGATAGAGATGTCTGTAGTGTAGGATCAGGAAACTGATACAGGTCTCATAAAGTATACATTTTCCCCCTTCTAGTCGGTGGTGGTGAATGATAGCCTGCTGGATGTGTACAGAGGGGTCTGTTTGTGTACTGGAGACTGAAGGCCCATGTGGTCAGAACTGAGAAGGGAACAGTGTTGGCAGCTTCCTCTCTCCCTCTGACACCCAGGAAGATTCAACTGAGATTAGAGAGCTTTGGCACAGCTTTAGCTTTTCAAATCTGACCTTGTTGCGGTCACAGACAGTAGTGTGGTTTGTTACCCATTGGTCTCGCTCGCTCTCTCTTCTGTTCTGTTCTGAGTGATTCTCAGAGGCTATACCCAGCAGAGGCTGGTCTGAGATCTGTAATTATGGCCCCAAACATCTTGAGTAGCACACTCTTGTGGTATTCCTGTGTGGACTGCACACTCTTAATTACTGCCAGCAGCTCAGCCCTTTATAAATAGAGCAGTTGGTGGTCCTCAGGGCTGAGTGTTAGGACCAATTCATATGATATTTACATGTCTCTAGGAATGTAGAGCCCATTGGTTTAGATACTAGTTGAGATACTAATAACTACAGCTAAACCCAGCTAGTTCCTGTTGATCAATCATTGTGGATGAACTGAGGAGAATATTCCACCACCACTAACAGTATGATGAAGCTCCAATATTTTCTCTCCTACCTGTAATTCATCTTTCATTCATTTCAGCTTATGACCGTAATTGATGTGACAGATATGTTGGTGTGGAATTAAAGCTGAATTCCATATAAATCTTAGCCTTTTCAAAATCCTCCCCTCTCACTCTTATATTTAAAATTGGCTACCTCAGCCTCAAAGATGTTCATTTATTTTTTGGCTACGTTTTTTAAAAGAAGTTATACATTTGTAAATGTATTAAATGTCTATTTTAATATCACCTTAGTGGGTCCCAACAGTCTTCTATCCCAGCAGAGTATTTTGTCCAAAATGGCACCCTATTCCCTATGTAGTGCACTACTTTTGACCAGAGCCACTATATAGGAAATAGGGCACCATTTGGGAAGCAGGCGTGCCTAATCCCCAAGGTCACTTAACCACTGAGTCTGTCTGAAAACATGAATGGAGACAACACTGGCTATATGAATACTGCTACAGTTGTTGGTACTTTAGATTTCATCTGCTTGTTGTTTATGTGATTTAGCTATGGAGTGGTGGGTGGAATAGAAAGCAGGGAGCCGTATTGTTGAGCGTAGTATCAAAGACTCCTCGTCTATTTGGAGTAGTTAGGGGTTGTGTGGGGTAGGCGGCAATATCGGTTGCGTTTGTTGTCAAGACTTTCAACATGGGAAATGAAATAATTGCCACTTCTGTTTTCTTCAAACTTTTTTTTTGTAAACTTTGCCAAATGTGTCTGAAGTACAAAACTATGAGATTAATAATATGTTCTTAGCCAAATACATTGAAACTCAGTTTTTCACAATTCCTGACATTTAATCCTAGTAAAAATTCCCTGTCCTAGGTCAGTTAGGATCACCACTTTATTTTAAGAATGTGAAATGTCAGAATAACTGTAGAGAGAATGATTTATTTCAGCTTTTATTTCTTTCGTCACATTTCCAGTGGGTCAGAAGTTTACATACACTCAATTAGTATTTGGTAGCATTGCCTTTAAATTGTTTAACTTGGGTCAAACGTTTCGGGTAGCCTTCCACAGGCTTCCCACAATAAGTTGGGTGAATTTTGTCCCATTCCTCCTGACAGAGCTGGTGTAACTGAGTCAGGTGTATAGGCCTCCTCGCTTTTTCAGTTCTGCCCACACATTTTCTATAGGATTGAGGTCAGGGCTTTGTGATGGCCACTCCAATACCTTGACTTTGTTGTCCTTAAGCCATTTTGTCACAACTTTGGAAGTATGCTTGGTGTCATTGTCCATTTGGAAGACCCATTTGCGACCAAGCTTTAACTTCCTGATTGATGTTTTGAGATGTTGCTTCAATATATCCACGTCATTTCCCTCCCTCATGATGCCATCTATTTTGTGAAGTGCACCAGTCCCTCCTGCAGCAAAGTAGCCCCATAACATGATGCTGCCGCCAACCCCGTGCTTCACGGTTGGGATGGTGTTCTTCGGCTTGCAAGCGTCCCCCTTTTTCCTCCAAACATAACGATGGTCATTATGGCCAAACAGTTCTATTTTTGTTTCATCAGACCAGAGGACATTTCTCCAAAAAGTACGATCTTTGTCCCCATGTGCAGTTGCAAACCGTAGTCTGGCTTTTTTATGGCGGTTTTGGAGCAGTGGCTTCATCCTTGCTGAGCGGCCTTTCAGGTTTTGTCGATATAGAACTCGTTTTACTGTGTATATAGACACTTTTGTACATGTTTCCTCCAGCATCTTCACAAGGTCCTTTGCTGTTGTTCTGGGATTGATTTGCACTTTTCGCACCAAAATACATGAATCTCTAGGAGCCTGAATGCGTCACCTTCCTGAGCGGTATGACGGCTGCGGGATCCCATGGTGTTTATACCTGCGTACTATTGTTTGTACAGATGAACCTGGTACCTTCAGGTGTTTGGAAATTGCTCCCAAGGATGGACCAGACTTGTGAAGGTCTACCATTTTTTTCTGAGGTCTTGGCTGATTTCTTTTGATTTTCCCATGATGTCAAGCAAAGAGGCACTGAGTTTGAAGGTAGGCCTTGAAATACATCCACAGGTACACCTCCAATTGACTCAAATTATGTCAATTAGCCTATCAGAAGCTTCTAAAGCCATGACATAATTTTCTGGAATTTTCCAAGCTGTTTGAAGGCACAGTCAACTTAGTGTATGTACATTTCTGACCCACTGGAATTGTGATACAGTGAATTATAAGTGAAATAATCTGGCTGTAAACAATTGTTGGAACAATGACTTGTGTCATGCACAAAGTAGATATCCTAACCGACTTGCCAAAACTATAGTTTGTTAACAAGAAATTTGTGGAGTGGTTGAAAAAACAGTTTTAATGACTCCAACCTGTGCATGTAAACTTCCAACGTCAACTGTATCTGGAATCTGTAACCTTTTGTGAATGTTATGGAGGCGTCGGAGACCATAGCTCCGTGTAGAGCCATGTTGATCCATAACAATTATTTGGTTTTGCAGTTGCTCTTTTATTTCTGAGATGTTTTTGAATGATTGTGGTGGGAACAGTTGATACTATAATCAAACACCTCCTATTTGAAATACACACAGTCATATTAAATGACAAAACAGTCTCAATGTCTTCCCACCTAGTCTGAATATTCTGACAGTAATAGAAAGTAATTATTCTCATTTTGTTTCATTGAACGTTTAATGATTTCATTTCGATTAGTTAAGTCATATTTATATCGGACAAATGTCAGCCAGCTTCATTCCCCTTTCCTCTTAAAAAAAAAACAACTGAGGAAAGTGAGAATGGGAGGAATAAATCAGTCTGAAACGTGACGTCCATTTTAAACGCACCAGCATCATTGGCCACAATTAGGAATAATTGCGGCAGCAATACGTGATTTCTGCTCGCGACTCAGCCTCTGTGTGAGTTTGCGTGTGTGTGCGCGTGGGTAAATCTGTGGCGGCCTTGAAATTTTGTCAGCTATTGTCATGCAAATACATGCTTGTCTCACGATAATTGACTGTTAATTAACATTAACACGTTTAGCATCTCCATGCCTCCACACATACAAGCTGCATACAAGCGCTGATGCAAGCCTTTGGAATGTCTACATTTAAAAAAGTTAAATAAATCCAATAAATATACACCATCACAAGAAATCCATTAAATACACACCATCACAATAAATCCATTTAATGTACACCATCACAATAAATCCATTTAATATACACCATCACAATAAATCAATTTAATACACACCATCACAATAAATCCATTTAATATACACCATCACAATAAATCCATTTAATGTACACCATCACAATAAATCCATTTAATACACACCATCACAATAATCCATTTAATATACACCATCACAATAAATCCACACATCACAATAAATCCATTTAATACACGCCATCACAATAAATCCATTTAATGTACACCATCACAATAAATCCATTTAATACACACCATCACAATACATCCATGTAATGTACACCATCACAATAAACCCATTTAATACACACCATCACAATAATCCATTTAATATACACCATCACAATAAATCCACACATCACAATAAATCCATTTAATACACGCCATCACAATAAATCCATTTAATGTACACCATCACAATAAATCCATTTAATACACACCATCACAATACATCCATGTAATGTACACCATCACAATAAACCCATTTAATACACACCATCACAATAATCCATTTAATGTACACCATCACAATAAATCCACACATCACAATAAATCCATTTAATATACACCATCACAATAAATCCATTTAATACACACCATCACAATAAATCCATTTAATACACACCATCACAATAAATCCATTTAATACACACCATCACAATAAATCCATTTAATACACACCATCACAATAAATCCATTTAATGTACACCATCACAATAAATCCATTTAATACACACCATCACAATAAATCCATGTAATATACACCATCACAATAAATCCATTTAATATACACCATCACAATAAATCCATTTAATATACACCATCACAATAAACCCATTTAATACACACCATCACAAATCCATTTAATACACACCATCACAATAAATCCATTTAATATACACCATCACAATAAATCAATTTAATACACACCATCACAATAAATCCATGTAATATACACCATCACAATAAATCCATTTAATACACACCATCACAATAAATCCATTTAGTGTACACCATCACAATAAATCCATTTAATGTACACCATCACAATAAATCCATTTAATATACACCATCACAATACATCCATTTAATATACACCATCACAATACATCCATTTAATACACACCATCACAATAAATCCATTTAATGTACACCATCACAATAAATCCATTTAATGTACACCATCACAATAAATCCATTTAATACACACCATCACAATAAATCCATGTAATACACACCATCACAATAAACCCATTTTATATACACCATCACAATAAATACATTTAATGTACACCATCACAATAAATACATTTAATGTACACCATCACAATAAATCCATTTAATATACACCATCACAATACATCCATTTAATATACACCATCACAATACATCCATTTAATACACACCATCACAATAAATCCATTTAATGTACACCATCACAATAAATCCATTTAATGTACACCATCACAATAAATCCATTTAATACACACCATCACAATAAATCCATGTAATACACACCATCACAATAAACCCATTTTATATACACCATCACAATAAATACATTTAATGTACACCATCACAATAAATACATTTAATGTACACCATCACAATAAATACATGATTTATTTTAGGCAGGTCTAAAGAAACATTATGATATGAAGAAACATGTATTTCAGAAGAACAGAATATGAGTTGTCCTACTGTATGTTATCTGGCTATGCGCCATGCCATCGGCTGTAGGCTTGTTCATTTAGCAGACAACATATGCTTATAAGTCCCAAGCCATTATTTTATATTATATGATTTTATAGTAAGAAGAATATAATTGAACTTACTGAATACAATAGAAAGGATATTTTTCCCATTCCAGAGCGAGTGCACATGCATATGAAGTGGCTATGTTGAGCGTAAAAGTGATCATTTGAAACAGGTCCTATACGCTAGATTTAGAGTTATTTGGAGATTTTAGTTGTGAATGATACAAACCTTAGAATGTCTTAGAAATCAAAACATACAGTACGTTTGGACACACCTACTCATTCAAGGGTTTTTCTGATTTTTTAAAACTATTTTCTACATTGTAGAATAATAGGGAAGACAGCAAAACTATGAAATAACCCATATGGCATCATGTAGTAACCAAAAAAGTGTTAAACAAATCAAAATATATTCAAAGTATTCACCCTTTGCCTTGATGACAGCTTTGCACACTCTTGGCATTCTCTAAATACATAAATAAAGAAAAACCCTGGAATGAGTAGGTGTGTCCAAACTTTTGACTGGTGCTGTACATGGGCTGTACTAGGGGCTATTGATTTGAGAAAGTCACACAAAAGACTTGCACTCCTTTCCTCAGACTACACAGATGTTCTCTCATCAAGCCATAATATTTTCACCCATCAGACTATTCTCAATTTAATTTGTCATTACTAATAATTATCGAATGAGCAGAAATAGGGGCAGGAACATGTTATCCGTATGCACTGGAATAGTGAATAGAGGCCATTTCCCCACCGTTTGTTTTTCAATCATGCCGGGTAGGCTACTCCTGTTTTATAGCGGAGCTTGTGCTTAATATGAGCAGCTGAGAAATAAATATAGTAGCAGCTGGGATCCTCTTTTCAGTGACAACCATCAAAACTCTGCTTTCAGACAGGACATGTCTGGGCTTATAAGGATACGTATTTCAACTCTATGCATCAACCACTGTTGAGCATGCAGCCTCTCGCTGCGCGACAGGTGATATTCCGCCCACCCAACCTCTGTATGCCATGGGCTCTCCAACCCTGTTCCTGCAGCTACCCAGTGGTTCATTTGGGAAACCAAGTGAAATCTGTTCTGGAATGTCAATCGTAACTTGTTATCACAACAAAACATATTTAATGAAACTGTTGACAGCCCCTCTCTCTGCGCGCTCAAGAAAGGAATGAAGGAGAGAGAGGAGGAGCTGGCAATGCATTGTGGTGAGATATTCTGTAGCTAAAGGTAATGTGGCAGCCTATTCATTAAATAATATCAAAATCCCTGTTACTAGGCTATTCAAAATCAAACACAGTGGGGCTCCCGAGTGGCGCAGCGGTCTAAGGCACTGCATCACAGTGCTAGAGGCCTCACTAAGGACCCGGGTTCGATCCCAGGTCTGTGTCACAGCCGGCCGCGACCGGGAGACCCATGAGGCATTGCACAATTGGCCCAGCGTCGTCCAGGTTAGGGGAGGGTTTGGCCGGCCAGGATGTCCTTGTCCCATTGTGCTCTAGCAACTCCTTGTGGCGGACTGGGCGCATGCACGCTGACTTCAGTTGGCAGCTGCCAGCTGCCATCCTGGCCAGCCAAACCCTCCCCTAACCTGGACGACGCCTCATGGGTCTCCCGGTCGCGGGCTGCTGCGACACAGCCTGAACCCGACACATTGGTGCGGCTGGCTTCCAGTTTAATTTGTAGCACAGACATGTATGTACCAAAGACATTTTGAATCAGTTATTTTTAGTAATATTTATTTTGCCATGCGGTGTCAAATCCACCATTCTTGGTGGCTTCTTACACACGGGAAACTGTTGAACATGAAAAACCCAGCAGTTCTTGACACAATCAAACTGGTGCGCCTGGCACCTACTACCATACCCCATTCCAAATCTTTTGTCTTGCCCATGCTCTGGCACACATACACAATCCATGTCTCAAGGCTTAAGCATCCTTCTTTAACCTGCCTCCTCCCCTTCATCTAAACTGATTTGAAGTAGATTTAACAGGTGACATCAATAAGGGATCATAGACTGACCAGGTGAATTCAGGTGAAAGCTATGTCATGGAAAGAGCAGGTGTTCCTAATGTTTTGTACCCTCCGTGTAGAGCCAGAGGAAGAAGTGAAAATATCATTTAAATTGTCCTTTTTAACTGAGCACTGAGCTACTGGAGCTAAGATAGCCTGTGAGGAATTGCATAACAGCACAATCATTGTTTTAATTCTATTATTTTATTCGGGCTTGGGCTGATAAATATGCCTATGTGCCTTTTCCACTCAATTCGTCAGGAGCTGGGACTCTACAAGGTGTCGAAAGAGTTCCACAGGGATGCTGGCCCACAGGGATGCTGGCCCACAGGGATGCTGGCCCAAGTGGACTCCAATGTTGTGTCAATAAGCTCTAATATGCATATGTGGTTTTGAAAGAATCATCACCTTAGAAAGTGTAATGTTTGAAACAACACCCACAATGACCATGTTTTCCACTCAGTTTCAACCTGTTTTCTTTCTTCACATTGATAGATGACAGTGTGGTGAGTTTTTAAAGCATGATACTGTTTTGATGATAAGTGTTTGATGCGATTTTTGATTTTGTTTGCATTGATTTCAGAGTGGTTAGAGGGACAATAGAGCACTGACTACGAGGCCATTAGGACCTGATGGAGGGACAATAGAGCCCTGAGTACCAGGCCATTAGGACCTGATGGAGGGACAATAGAGCCCTGAGTACCAGGCCATTAGGACCTGATGGAGGGACAATAGAGCCCTGAGTACCAGGCCATTAGGACCTGATGGAGGGACAATAGAGTCCTGAGTACCAGGCCATTAGGACCTGATGGAGGGACAATAGAGCCCTGAGTACCAGGCCATTAGGACCTGATGGAGGGACAATAGAGCCCTGAGTACCAGGCCATTAGGACCTGATGGAGGGACAATAGAGCCCTGAGTACCAGGCCATTAGCGACCAGACTGTCATTAGTGAGTTGGGTTCCACCAACACATGTCCAGAATACATAAAAGGAGATTACCGTGACTCAACAGTCATGGAATTTTACTGTGGTCGTGACTCATGACAGCCGCTGTGGCAGTAATACGTTCACCACAACATGCATAGGGTGAGGTGTCAGAGCTAAATAGCCGCCTGTGTCTGGCCTTGACGCGCCCCCCCATTCCCCCGTGTCCCTGCTTTGTGTGCCAGCCTGTGGGTGTCTGCAGCTGTTTATGTTATTCCACTCCCTCCCGCTGATGAGGGCTATTTCACAGCTTTTAGACCCTCACTTCTGAAATCGACAGAGACAGACAGAAGGAGAAGAGAACACCTTCCTAATATTGAGTTGCAACCCCCCCACCCCTTTTGCCCTCAGAACGACCTCAATTCGTCAGGAGCTGGGACTCTACAAGGTGTTGAAAGCGTTCCACAGGGATGCTGGCCCAAGTTGACTCCAATGCTTCCCATAGTTGTGTCAAATTGTCTGGATGCCCTTTGGGTGGTGGACCATTCTTGATACACACGGGAAACTGTTGAGCGTGAAAAACCCAGCAGTTCTTGACACAATCAAACTGGTGCTCCTGGCACCTACTACCATACCCCGTTCAAAATCTTTTGTCTTGCCCATTCACCCTCTGGCACACATACACAATCCATGTCTCAAGGCTTAAGCATCCTTCTTTAACCTGCCTCCTCCCCTTCATCTACACTGATTTGAAGTAGATTTAACAGGTGACATCAATAAGGAATCATAGACTGACCAGGTGAATTCAGGTGAAAGCTATGTCATTTACATTTACATTTAAGTCATTTAGCAGACGCTCTTATCCAGAGCGACTTACAAATTGGTGCATTCACCTTATGATATCCAGTGGAACAACCACTTTACAATAGTGCATCTAACTCTTTTAAGGGGGGGGGGGGTTAGAAGGATTACTTTATCCTATCCTAGGTATTCCTTAAAGAGGTGGGGTTTCAGGTGTTTCCGGAAGGTGGTGATTGACTCCGCTGACCTGGCGTCGTGAGGGAGTTTGTTCCACCATTGGGGTGCCAGAGCAGCGAACAGTTTTGAGTGGGCTGAGCGGGAACTGTACTTCCTCAGAGGTAGGGAGGCGAGCAGGCCAGAGGTGGATGAACGCAGTGCCCTTGTTTGGGTCCACTGACCTCTGGACCCACAGATGTTCTCTCTCTCTCTGTTCACTGAGCTCTGGACCCACAGATGTAATCTCTCTGTCCACTGAGCTCTGGACCCACAGATGTTCTCTCTCTCTGTCCACTGAGCTCTGGGCCCACAGATGTTCTCTCTCTCTATCCACTGAGCTCTGGACCCACAGATGTTCTCTCTCTGTCCACTGAGCTCTGGACCCACAGATGTTCTCTCTCTGTCCACTGAGCTCTGGACCCACAGATGTTCTCTCTCTGTCCACTGAGCTCTGGACCCATAAATGTTCTCTCTCTCTCTGTCCACTGAGCTCTGGACCCACAGATGTTCTCTCTCTCTCTGTCCACTGAGCTCTGGACCCACAGATGTTCTCTCTCTCTCTGTCCACTGAGCTCTGGACCCACAGATGTTCTCTCTCTGTCCACTGAGCTCTGGACCCACAGATGTTCTCTCTCTGTCTGTCCACTGAGCTCTGGACCCACAGATGTTCTCTCTCTCTCTGTCCACTGAGCTCTGGACCCACAGATGTTCTCTCTCTCTCTGTCCACTGAGCTCTGGACCCACAGATGTTCTCTCTCTGTCCACTGAGCTCTGGACCCACAGATGTTCTCTCTCTGTCCACTGAGCTCTGAACCCACAGATGTTCTCTCTCTGTCCACTGAGCTCTGGACCCACAGATGTTCTCTCTCTCTCTGTCCACTGAGCTCTGGACCCACAGATGTTCTCTCTCTCTCTGTCCACTGAGCTCTGGACCCACAGATGTTCTCTCTCTGTCCACTGAGCTCTGGACCCACAGATGTTCTCTCTCTCTCTGTCCACTGAGCTCTGGACCCACAGATGTTCTCTCTCTGTCCACTGAGCTCTGGACCCACAGATGTTCTCTCTCTGTCCACTGAGCTCTGGACCCACAGATGTTCTCTCTCTCTCTGTCCACTGAGCTCTGGACCCACAGATGTTCTCTCTCTCTCTGTCCACTGAGCTCTGGACCCACAGATGTTCTC